>NC_064642.1:447728109-448031139 GCF_023864345.2 Schistocerca serialis cubense | reverse complement strand
GTAGTATGGCCTCATTGGTGGCACTGTTTTCCAATAAATCTGGGGAAGGTATGTCTGTATTCATGTATGGTTTGCATATAGCCACAAAATTAGGAAACTGGAGTTATGAACAGTTGTTAAATGTAGCTTGTTGGTAGGAGATGCCTGGACATACGTGGTGTACAGTGATAAATTGCAGGAGGCTCAGTCCTTTCTCAACTTTAAGGGAGGGTTAGTGGGTCATTACAAGAAGAAGAATACCTCACGGTATTATCAACAACATCTTAATGGTGTAGTGCAGAAGCAGGGAGAATCAATAGAAGGTTTTGTGAACCACAGCAGGCAAATCAATGTCAATAAGTATGAATTGACAAATGATGATTGACAGTTAAGCCATTTTGCAGGAGATGGAACAATAGACACTTGAGGCATTTTTGTGGAGGCCCGCTGACCAAAATGTCATGTAAAATGTGTGTTAAGTTTCCAAGAAACATGAACAAGGCAGTGGCAACTGCAGTAGCTCTGACTGAAATTGTTTCTGTTACTAGACCAAGGGAAAAGATAAATGTGGTACTCCAGCTACTTTCAATGTTCTTTTCAAATGTCAGAGGTGTAAGCAAATGGGGCACTCTCTTCAAAATGTCCACAGGCACATAGATGATGGAATCAGCATAATGCTTGTGCCCCTGCATTAAATGGTACAGGAACGGTGTAACCACTATGCAATGTTCCCAGTTCAGAAAGGTCCACAGGCACATAGATGGTGGAATCAGTGTAACACTCGCGCCCTTGCATTAAACATTACAGGGGGCAGAGTGACCACTGTGCAACATTCCAGTAAACTTGACTACAGGATACCCTGGTGCAAAATCAGTGGCAGACATTTCTCTATTCAGCTATATAAAGGACAGAACATGTAAGCTATTGTTAGATACGTGATCACATGTATCTGTCATTAGCCAGTGTATATTGGCTATAGTGAATGTAAGCTGTTGTTAGATACGTGATCACATGTATCTGTCATTAGTCACTGTATATTGGCTATACTGAATTTGAACCCACCACACTGTAGGTAAGTAATGTAGATGGTGAAAGGGTAAAAGCTTGAATTTTCTCAGTTCCACATCATTGGGTTTCCAAGTGTGAGGGTGAGAGTTCCGAATATATGAAGCAGTTCCTAAGTGTCATGCTGGTCTGGACTCCCTGAGTAATAATCACGCTAAAGTTGATCTGCAGCAGTGCACATTAGAAGTGGATGAGACATTGTTCTGTCTCAGCTTTATGGTTGTAAGAGCTGAACTGTGCCAAGGAACACCCGAGATGTCGCTTAAGCTGGTTAAACTGCATACACAGTCTTTTAGACTCGATTTGCAGAATACAGTACCGAAAGATACAGAAAGGCTGGTCTGGATGAATGTAGGTGGTGATCTGCTGGTTCATAGTGTGTGTGTGTGTGTGTGTGTGTGTGTGTGTGTGTATGTGTGTAAGAGCTCTCACCAGAAGTAAGGTTCTGGATAAGGTGTGATGTTTTGACAAAGTGTGCCATATTTGCGAGAGCTAGGTGATAGCAAAGTAGTACCTGTCAACATACATAATTTTGATTCAGAGGAGGTGATGCTATTGAAAGGAACCCTTAGAGCTCACTTTGAGGTTTTAGAAGATGAATTAGAAGGGAATTTCACTGTGGAATATCAAAATCCTGGACAGTCTCTTAATTTAACTGTACTGAGGAGAAAAGTGTTGCATCTGGAAGGATGTAAGAGAATAGATATGGAGAAGCTATTAGATGAATACACAGGATTGTTTAATCTGCCTGGTGACCACTACCAACTGCACTTCTGGTACAATACAGAATTCCCACTGGGAACAAGCTGTCAGTATACAAGAAACCATACCATGTCCGCACTGTTTGCAACCAGTAACAGAGGAGTTCAAATGCCAACAGGTTTGGGATAGAATCGTAGAAGAAGGTACTAGTTCCTGTCCAGTCCCAGTAGTATTTGCACCCAAGAAGTCCTTAAAAAAAAAGCTTATAGGTTCTGCTGCAATTACAGATTTGTAAATCAAGAAATGGTCATCAATGTTTACCTCATGCCCAATATGACAAAGACGTTAGACATTCTGGGGCAATGCCATTACTTCATCACCTTAGATTTACATAGTGGTTATCGCCAGTTAGAAGTAGCACCAGACAGCATTTTTGGTCTCATTTGGACACTTCCAGTATTGTCAGATGCCTTTCATCTGAAAAATGTGCCAGAGAACTTCCAATGCTTATTAGTCGGAGTTCTATGAGGCCTGAAACCAAAGCAATGCCTGGTACTTCTAGTTGACATAATAGTATGCTTCAAGAACATCCAGGAGCACATGGTGCATCTGCGTGAAGTATTTGAATGATTGTGTGCAGCACGGCTGACCCTCAACTTAGAAAAGTGTCCCTTTGTAGTGCAGAGGTATGTATCAACCCTCGGCTTGTCCAAGCAGTAAAAGATTTTCCAGCACGTAGCATGGTAAAGCATATTGTGGGATTGTGATTTCTATAGAAAATACACTCCAAAATTTGCAGAGGTAGCAAGACCCCTTATACATTTGTTAAAAAAATTTGTGAAATGAAAATGGACTCCAGGTTGTCAAGAAGCATTTCAATGGTTAAAGGAATTACTAACTACAAGTCCTGTTCTCATTTTTCCGGACTATAGAAAACCATAGCCTATGCTTCCAGGCAACTGAAAAAGAAACTATTCAGCGACAGGAAAGGAAATGCTGGTGCTAATTTTTGGTATCACATATTTTTTTTGTTACCTGTATGGGAGGCTTTTTAAGGTCATAACAAATGCACTGAAATGGCTTCTAGAATTAAAGAATCGAACCAGTAGGCTAATCCACTGGACCTTAAGGCTTAGCAAAATTCGCATTTGAGGTAGTACATCATCCAGGGAAGCTTCGTGGTAATAATAAGCTGCAAAGTACACACTGTATAATGCATCAGAATAAACACAGAAGAGTGGTGTTGAGCTCAGGTAGCAAGCCCATGATTTCACCTTTGCTGGGCACAGCAGATGGTGAGCCACGGAGTGCCTCGTTGCAGAAAATTACTGGTGGCCACAGAGGAAACAATACATTGGGTGCTATATAAAGAACTGCATCTCTTGCACTCAAAGAGCTGAGCTAAGTCATCAGCAAATACCATTGCAAAGTCTGCCTGAGGCAGGAAAATCTTTCCAATTAACAGACCTCAATGTATTTGGCTCTTTGGCACAAACACGAGCAGGAAACTGATTTGTACTAACCATAATAGATCATTTTTCAAGTTACTTGACCATGATTGCCATACCAAACCAACAAGCAGTGGCTCATACTTTTGTTAACTATTAACTATTGAAATTCAGCACACGAGAAGCAATAACAACAGTCCAAGACATGAACTTTATGTCTGAGTTATTTAAGCAGCTGTCGACTGTTGCACATTAAAAAGTTACAGACTAGTGCCCTTTGCCCGCACCAAACAGCAGAATGAAGAGCATAGAACACTGAGCAAAATGCAAAGTTATTATGTGAACTGCGGCCATGATAATTGGGACACCCTATTGCAATATGTTGGGAGTGCATACAAATTAAAAAGATCCCTGAAAATGTGGGTCTTTCACTCTATGAGATTGTTTTTGACATTAAAATGCTCTCACCTTATGAATTGTGTCAACCTACTCCAGGGGAGGATATATCTGCTGTTCGGGACTTTACTGAAAGGCTAAAAGGCATATGGCATCAGGTGAAAAAGATGAACACAAGGCTCTAAAAAGACAGGAAAACACACACACTAAAAAGTGAAATTCCCAAAGTGTCTTGTTGGGTAGTGGGTTATGTTGTCTAATCCTCACATTTTGAAAGGGAAAAGAAAGAAGTTCTTTCCACAGTACCAAAGACCCATCAGGTAAAATATAACTCCGCACCCAAACCACAGTTGTCCATACCAGCAGATATGTTGAGTGACTCTGGTAGGGAAATTTATGACTATGTCAAATTACAACTGGTTAACAGCACCTCTAGGTCACTTTTCGTTTCATATTCCTTCTAGAAATTTATATTAAAATCACAACAAAATAATAATCTCTTCTGTTTTCTCTGACAGATGGCTCAGTAATCCACAAAAAATTTTCATGAAATTTTCCCAATTACTCAGTGGGGACCTGTAGGGAAACAATCACAAGTACCACATTGTGCAATATTAACTCAAAAGCATAAGCTTCTATATCCTGATGCATACAGAATTTAGTTATTTCTACGTATTTGTATTTATATTTCTTTAAAAAAAATGTAAATTCGTCATGGATATGCAGCTAATTTATAACCACTTCCATTAAGATTTTTTATCAGTGCAGTTAATTGATCAGACAGACAAATGACATCAGCTTCTTTCCAAATACTAAGATATTGCAAACAAATTAACAGCTGTGATCTCCCTTGTTTTCTTGGTGTGATTGATTAATGATGTGCTTCTGGGTATTCTGTCATGTTTACATAATAACTCAACGGAACATCCAGAAGCACATCATTCAATTAACAATTCAACCACAGATATTTGGCTTTATGTGCAGTGGGAACCCCCTTGTGTTTTATGCTAATAGATCTGCTAACTCGTCCTTACCCCTCCTATTCATGTGTAAGCCATGAGAAATATGTCCCCACCTTCCTACAGCAACTATTGGAACAGAACCAATATGAGATTTCATATCTGTCTGAAGGCTCCATTAGAGTTAATTCAGGGCTGGTCATGCCACCACAGAATCTCCTGTTTTGTCCAGGTCATCCCTCATACTGTAATTTTTGTTTTTAGCCAAGCTGTTTCTAGCTCCTACAACTATTAACAGCTGATCTTCTTTGTTGAAGTTCTTGTACATTTCTCTGAAGTTCCCTATTTCCTGTCTAAGACTAGCACATGGTGTCACTCAACTTGTGACCTGAGACTCTGCACCTAATTTTTCCTATATCTGCTGACATACAACTCTCCCATGATGGCTATGTTGTAAGCAGAACCGTTTTTTTTCCTGTTCTCTTTTCCATCCAACTCATTTGTAAGTTTCCTAGCATTGTTTTGCTGCACCCAAAATTTCTCTACATCTGTATAAGGCTCTACTTTTTCTAATTATGGAAAAATCTGTTTATAACTGAATTTTGAATGTGTTAACAAAATTTTACCCTGCATGCAATTTGTCACTTTTTTGCAGTACCCCTTTTCTTTTCCTCCGTTCAAATGTCTCAATTCAGCCTTCGGGTTTTCTAACTCTGAGCAAACGGCACAAATCTTTGCCATGGAAGAGCCTCATTGGGCACACCATTTTCATTATCACTGTAGTTGTCTCAGTAGAACCATAACCTATGATTCTTATAAAATGCTCTCTGTGTAATCTGCAGCGACATCCACACAGGCATGATTGATTTTTTTAAAGCTTTAACACCGGATACAGTGGATGTAAAATGGTAAGTAATGAAACAGAAATGAATGCCTTTTCATAAAATTCTCATGTGTAAAATTATGTGTTCAGCAGCAAGATGATGTATCAGACAGGCAGAATACCCTCAGACTTTAAGAAGAGTATAATAATTCCAATCCCAAAAAAAGCGGGTGTTGACAGGTGTGAAAATTATCAATCTATCAGTTTAATAAATCATGGCTACAAAATACTGACACGAATTCTTTACAGACAAGTGGGAAACTGGTAGAAGCTGACTTTGGGGAAGATATAGAAATGTTGAAACACGAGGGGCAATACTGATCCTACGACGTATCTTAGAAGATAGGTTAAGGAAAGGTAAACCTACTTATCTAGCATTTGTAGACTTAGAGGCAGCTTTTGACAATGTTGACTGGAATACTCTCTTTCAAGTTCTGAAGGTGGCAGGGGTAAAATACAGGGAGCAAAAGGCTATTTACAATTTGTACAGAAACCAGATAGCAGTTATAAGAGTCGAGGGCATCAAAGAAAAGCAGTGGTTAGGAAGGGAGTGTGACAGGGTTGTAGCTTATGCCCAATGTTATTCAAGGTGTGTATTGAACAAGCAATAAAGCAAACAAAAGAAAAATTTTGAGTAGGAATTAAAGTCCAGGGATAAGAAGTAAAAACTTTTGAGGTTTGTCGATGACATTGTAATTCTGTCAGAGACATTTGCTGATACTTGGAGGAGCAGTTGAATGGAATGAACAGTGACTTGAAAGGAGGATGTAAGATAACATCAAAAAAAGCAAAACAAGGCTAATGGAATGTGGTCCAATTAAATCAGATGATGCTGAGGGAATCAGATTAGGAAATGAGAGATGAGTTTTGCTATTTGGACAGCAAAATAACTGATGATTGTCAAAGTAGGGAGGATATAAGATGTAGACTGGCAATGGCAAGAAAAGCATTTCTGAAGAAATTTGTTAACATCGAGTATATATTTAAGTGTCTGGAAGTCTTTTCTGAAAGTATTTGAATGCAGTGTATGGATGTGAAACCTGGACAATAAATATTTTAGACAAGAAGAGAACAGAAGCTTTCAAAATATGGTGCTACAGAAGAATGCTGAAGATTAGATTGGTAGATCACGTAACTAATGAGGAGGTACTAAATAGAATTGTGGAGAAGGGGAATTTGTGGCACAACTTTTCTAGAAGAAGGGATCGGTTGGTAGGACATGTTCTGAGGCATCAAGGGACCACCAATTTATTATTGGAGGGCAGCGTAGAGGGTAAAACTCGTAGAGGGACACCAAGAGATGAATACACTAAGCAGATTCAGAAGGATGTAGGGTGCAGTAGTTACTTAAATGAAGAAGCTTGCACAGGATAGAGTAGCCTGGTGAACTGCATCAAACCAGTCTCTGGACTGAAGACCACAACAACAACACCACCTGCAAGAAGAAAAGTACACCTTGTTACATAATTTTACTTTATTTAACATTGTACTAACACACACACACTAGTGTAACTATAATTGTATTATATTTATAACAATAAGTAGCATTTAAAAGTACCTTCTAATCTCTTATTTATATAATTATTTGTGACAGCAAAATTCACAGCAGTCTAGTGTTGTTGATATTATGAATATACTTCAAGCCCCTATGTATCTGTCACACAGGGACTGCATGGACAAGATTAGAATAATTACAGCACGCACAGAGGCATTCAGCCAGTCATACTTCCCGTGTTCCATATGCAAATTGAATGGGAAGAAACCCTAGTAACTGGACGTAACCTCCGCCATGGACTTCATGGTGCTTTGCAGAGTATGGCTGTAGATGTAGATGTAGATGTTGATGTTGCCAAACAGGCAACTCACAAAATTTTGAAAATCACCACCGAATGAGAAACAAGAAGACTAGAACAAAAGGAACTCACCTGAAGCCTGTAGATTGTATTGCACTGGTTTTATTTCGTGAATCTGGTGAAGATAAGTCAAGGATTTTGAAGTCTGTCTCATGGAAACTACAAACATGTAAAATTGACTGCCAACTGTAATATTACCTCCATTTTGACATAAATTTATGAAGTGTTGGGGAGGGGGGCTCTGTTGGTAACTGTAATACTCTTAAGCTACAAATTCCCCCTACACAGTGCTGAATGTAGCGACTTTATGGACCTCAACCAAGTCTCTTTGGGTTTGGAAGTAGGTAAACAGAGGGTTCAAAAGCTGAGGGGCTGGTCTGTGCCACCAATTGTCTATTGCCACCAATGCTGGGTATGTATCAGTAGCTACTTACGAGCATGATAATAGAATGTGTGTCTCACATAGAATGAGGATATTGTCTTAATTGTCAGAATAATGAATGTTACAGTAATGTACCTAACAAGAAACCTCAACATCAATCTACACTGAAGTGGATGACTGCTAAGGAATGGCAATGAATAGCAAAGAACTCAAACCCGTGTGCTGCATCTTATTTAGTTTTCTTTGATACTTGCAGCTCTTCTTGAGTCAGCATCTATTTCTGTAGTAGATCATGGCAACACAACCGATTTTCAGTAACAAAGAAAAGATACTCTCAGTGAAATTGTTTTACAATCTGGAAATAATAACAGCCTGTCAACAAAGTCTTTAGAAGCTGACTGCAAGGTTCAACTCAGAAATGATGTATTAGTAGTAAACTGGACATTTCATTCCTCGGATAATGTGTTTATGAGTGTGAAAAGGAAAGACACGATTACTGGTTTGTCAACATCTGTTATTCAGAAAGGTCTGCAGTGTTGCTGGATTTCTGATAATAGGAAGATGGCTTATAAATTGGACACTTTTACCAGAAACCTCTGCATCTTGTCAACCTACTTTTGTGCAAAATCAGAAAGCACATGAAGATTACCTGCTTATAATTGGACTTTGAACCCAATATTTCTGTGGATGTTGTTTGTTTCATTTATTTGGTAAGTTTCACATTGCAAAAACTTGAAGATTAATGCACTGTGATATTATATGAAAATTTGTAACAAAGAAAGTAAATGATGGAGTAAAAGGAATGGTCAGTTTTTATGAACACGTTTAATTTCTACGTCTACAGGGGTTAGTCATAAAGTTCTAATTACCGCCTCGAAATAAAAAAGTTCTGGAATTAATCTTTTGTTTGTTTGCAGGCAGATGCCTGCAATTCTGTATCACAGTACCTAAGCACATCACTAGAGTAGCTAAAACAAAATGGTGCAACCAAACTCCACATTATCAGTGGGCAGCACCTAAAGCAGTGTTCTTAGGTACTGTGGTATGGAACTGCAGGCCTGTATCTGCAACCGAACAAAAAAATAATTATGTAACTTTAATTTTTTGAGGTAATAATAAAAATTAAAACTTTGTGATTACATCTTATGTAAGGGTCGATCAAAAAGAAGTGAGCCAGAGGCATAATTACAGAAACCAGTACCTGTATGTTAGAAGCATTAACCCTGGCTGTTGAGACACTTGTCCCAATGTGACACAAGGTGGTGAACGGCTGTCTCATAAAATTCCTGGGGCCGCAATGTTAACCAGTTCTGCACATATAGGTGGACATCATCATCAGAGGTGAATCATTTGACCCTCAGAGTCTTTTTAAAGGGACCAAAAATGGCGTGATTGCTGGGAGATAGGTCCAGACTGTATGGAGGGTGGCCGAGAACCTCCCATTTGAATTTCTGCAGGAGTGCCATGACAGTGTTGGCCATATGAGGCTTTGCATTGTTGTGGAGCAGAATGACCCCACAGGTGAGATTGCCTGATCATTTTGATTTGATCACTTGGCGAAGGGTGGTCAAGGTTTGTGAATAATGCTGGGCATTCTTGATTGTGCTGCAGGAAGTGAATCAGAAGGGGGCCATCTTGGTCAAAGAAGGAGGCCAGTGTAACCTTTCCTGCACTCACGTGGAGGACCTTGGCTTTTTTTGGTGATGGTGACCCTGGATGCTTCCACTAGAGACTTTCTCGTTTTGATTCTAGTTTGAAATGATGACACCATGACTCATCTGCAGCCACCACTTGTGCCAGGAATGTATTCCCTTCCTGAGCAAAGTGCTGCAGATGAGCAAGACAGTGGGCCATTTGACATGCTTCCTGGTGTGGTTGAAAACTGTGGAGTACCCATTGGGCACACACTTTGTGCAGGTGCAGTCGTTCCTTCATGATTGTGTGAACACTTCCAATGCTCAATCCGACCACAGCGGCTATGGCTTTCACTGTCACTTGGCGGTCCTGGATAATGGGTGCATCCACCAGTTGGACAATGTCATCAGTAATGCAGTGTGGTACTCCAGACCGTGCATCATCGGCTAATGACACCTGTCCTTCCCTGAAGTGCTCTGTGCCATGCCTTGACCCTTGCAAGGGACATGCAATGTCCGTCGTACACTTGTGACATTCATCGATGAATATCCATTCCTCCTACTCCTTATGCTGTCAGAAAACAATCAACACCTCTTTGCTTATCTTTTGACGCCTCCATGTCACTGTTTGCAATGCGACTGGCAGCATTGGACGATAGGAGCATGCTGCTGCTAGCTCTGTATAGTCACGTGATGTTTACTCATGCCCTCTAGAGATGGGCTGTGAACTTTCACGCTCTGGTTGGAACCACACCTCATTAAACATGCCACAATATTACCCTCCTGTCACCGGTTTGTGCATTCCAGACTCCAGCTCATTTCATTTTCAACTCCCCTTATACATAAGCCCACCAGACAAAAAGTAGTCTCCCCAAGATATGTCACACTAATACTGTGCAGTACCCTCTCTAGTATTGATAATGGCTACAGTTTGGTGAGGAAGAGTGTCCATATGTTTCTTTCGGATTGCCATATCCAACTGAAGATTTTTTACTGTACAAGCCTGGCAGTAGCAGCTGATGGTAATGTATCAGAAGGGATAAAATAGGGATGGCGACTGCATTTTGGGACTGGAGACATTATGGCATAGTGCTTCAGAAAAGGTGAGATAGCAGAGTGGATGGCATCAAGCTGTAGACAGTCTGTAAAGCTTGTAAGGATGTTGCAGGATACACTTTTCTGTTAAAATGATTGTCAAGGAAAAAATTCAATCCATTGTGCTGTTTCTGAGTTAATTGGCATTTAAATTAGTGAATCAGGACACAGCACACACAAATTCAAGTGGCCTACCTGATGCAGTTAGTATCAGTTGTTCTTGTAGTACAGATGATAGTACACAAGTCCTCTCAGCCTTTGGCTCATGTTCTATCCTTACTGCTGTCTCATGTCCAATTTGTGCATCACTCTCTTGCTCCGTGTTATGAATTCAAACAAAGAATACATTTCGCTACACTGTCTCTGGCAGGCTGCATGAATTTCCACGCACATTGCTTTCATTATCGCTAACTTCAATGTCAATTAACTTGGAAATGCCACAACATGTCAAATTTTTTTCTTAACAATTCTTTCTATCCTATAGGCTGTTGCTGATTACCCTTTATATCTGATGGACATACATATTTTGAGCTTATGACATAATACCGCCAGAGAAGCTGTAATCAGGGTGTGTATGAGCCGGGACAACCGAGAGATCCGGGAAAAACCAGGGATTTTTTTCATCCGGGAGAAAACTGGGGAAAACCCAGGAATTTTTTAGAATTCATAGAATTTTTTGTTTTGTTTTAGGTTTCAGTTAATTTTTTGTAATTTTGACTGGTAAGAAACAATACTGTAACAAAGGATATTAAAGTAGAGCAATATTGCAGCAATAAAATGTGAACGAGAGGGGGAAAAACCTTAAGTTGCAAAGGAAATGTGCCTTATACATCAACACAACACAGTACTTATACAAGCGTGTGCCAACAGCAAAAAGTGTCAAAGCCTTTAGGAAGACTGTGCAATGCTTCATAACAACAAATTGCCTCCGATGAGCGTGATGTCACATCTGTTTAAATTAGGTTCGTTTGAGCAGTTGCGAGCGGGCTCATGTGCATGCACAGTTGAGTCACACATGTTTAGTACCTTCACCCGTTTCTGGCAACAGAAGTGTGGCTGTTAGCTGTATAAGCAGTAGCAGCAAGCAGCAAGATGCTACCCAGAAAATTTTACTGGCGTGGCTGCCATATTCAGTGGGGGCAAACCAGGATATCTGCCCCAGGCAACAAGAATTCATACTATTGAGGAAAAAGCCTTTTTTCACGAAGCGCCTAGTATCCAGTGCCCGTTGGTCTATCGATTATTCATATGATTTTGAAACACAGCCCTGTTGGTTTTTGAACATTTATGAACATATTCTAAGTTTATTTCTGAATGTATCATAAGTTGATTTTTGAATGCGTGCATAGCATACGTCATGTCTCTGCCAGGGGAATCCCCGTCGCATCTAGAAATAAACTTTCCTGCAGACAGAAGTGGATGGGGCTATTAGAGCTGAGCGGAATAAAGCCGAACAGGTGAATGTCAATCGCAGTTTGTTTATGTGACTGACTGGGTTTGCGAACGATCAGTGTTGTTATAATTACAAGCAAAATCCATAGATTCAGACTACCAGAGTGGAAATAAACTACTAACAGGAATAACAGGTAAGAAAGATTACGTATTATCTTCTCGGTGTATCCAAAAAAATGAAATTTTGATAGAAAATTTTTGGCCAGACCACTACAATAGTAATGGCCAATTGTACAGACTCCGGTAGCAGCCACCTAAGTTCTATTCTGGGAATAGTGCGGAAAACGCATTGTACAAACATGTAATAACGCCTAACCGGAGAATAAATGCGGAATAACTAAGTAGTTGGTTGTGGCAGGGTTAGTGAAATTAACCGGAGAATAAGTTTTGACACTGGCAGGAATAGTTACAGAATTAGTGATGACAAAATTGTTTCTTAGAATGAGGAAGGAGAAGAAATGGGGACATCGTACAAATTATGGAAGAATATGATGATTCCAAATTTATACAAAAAATTCATACTACTACTTTTTGATCTCATGCTTGAGAAGGTGGAGCGTATGAATGAAATGTGAAACTATTTCCGAAAACAAAGCTTTTTGCTTGTAGTAGGCCTAATAGACATTTGATATTGGTACTTCGTGAATTATATTCTGTCGTGTTAAAAAAACTGACCGTTTGCGCTAAAACAGTCTGTTTATATGGTGTGTGTTACAATTGCTGCAATATTAGACAGGCCTATTTTGTTTTATCTAGCAGACAGTGACAAAATTCACGTAATCAGATCGAGAAACCACGTGATGTCACAACTGTTTAAATTAGGTTCGTTTGAGCAGTTGCGAGCGGGCTCATGTGCATGCACAGTTGAGTCACACATGTTTAGTACCTTCACCCGTTTCTGGCAACAGAAGTGTGGCTGTTAGCTGTATAAGCAGTAGCAGCAAGCAGCAAGATGCTACCCAGAAAATTTTACTGGCGTGGCTGCCATATTCAGTGGGGGCAAACCAGGATATCTGCCCCAGGCAACAAGAATTCATACTATTGAGGAAAAAGCCTTTTTTCACGAAGCGCCTAGTATCCAGTGCCCGTTGGTCTATCGATTATTCATATGATTTTGAAACACAGCCCTGTTGGTTTTTGAACATTTATGAACATATTCTAAGTTTATTTCTGAATGTATCATAAGTTGATTTTTGAATGCGTGCATAGCATACGTCATGTCTCTGCCAGGGGAATCCCCGTCGCATCTAGAAATAAACTTTCCTGCAGACAGAAGTGGATGGGGCTATTAGAGCTGAGCGGAATAAAGCCGAACAGGTGAATGTCAATCGCAGTTTGTTTATGTGACTGACTGGGTTTGCGAACGATCAGTGTTGTTATAATTACAAGCAAAATCCATAGATTCAGACTACCAGAGTGGAAATAAACTACTAACAGGAATAACAGGTAAGAAAGATTACGTATTATCTTCTCGGTGTATCCAAAAAAATGAAATTTTGATAGAAAATTTTTGGCCAGACCACTACAATAGTAATGGCCAATTGTACAGACTCCGGTAGCAGCCACCTAAGTTCTATTCTGGGAATAGTGCGGAAAACGCATTGTACAAACATGTAATAACGCCTAACCGGAGAATAAATGCGGAATAACTAAGTAGTTGGTTGTGGCAGGGTTAGTGAAATTAACCGGAGAATAAGTTTTGACACTGGCAGGAATAGTTACAGAATTAGTGATGACAAAATTGTTTCTTAGAATGAGGAAGGAGAAGAAATGGGGACATCGTACAAATTATGGAAGAATATGATGATTCCAAATTTATACAAAAAATTCATACTACTACTTTTCGATCTCATGCTTGAGAAGGTGGAGTGTATGAATGAAATGTGAAACTATTTCCGAAAACAAAGCTTTTTGCTTGTAGTAGGCCTAATAGACATTTGATATTGGTACTTCGTGAATTATATTCTGTCGTGTTAAAAAAACTGACCGTTTGCGCTAAAACAGTCTGTTTATATGGTGTGTGTTACAATTGCTGCAATATTAGACAGGCCTATTTTGTTTTATCTAGCAGACAGTGACAAAATTCACGTAATCAGATCGAGAAACCACACTAGTCTTGGGTACTGTTTGTATTAACAGCTTTTTCAGTATTAGACGACATTTTGTTTTTTTATGTGGCAAAACATTTAATGAAGTTTGATGAGGTAATAGATCCTTTCGCAGAAAGAAAAGGACACATGTAAAGCTGTAGCAAGGTTAGAGAGAAAAAAATGCTAGGACTTAAGAATTGAAGAAATGTGTACTGTTTTGTTTGTCACTTGTCTTTATTGGTTTGGGGTGTATCCTATGTTTGATTTTATGTTACACAAAAAAAAATCAAGTTATTAGCTAATAGGTAATAAAGCGTGCAAATTTTCTGAAGAGTTGTTCTCCAGGATACAAATAATCCCATCCAATATTAGGCTAATTGCGAGGGTTTTTTTTTTTTTTAATAAAAAAAGAAAAAAAAGAAGAAGGGCTGGATGTCAAACTGGCAGACTGGGAGTAGGAGAGACATCACAGGACATTTTAATTTCCACTGTCCTGAATACAATTTGATGGCATCCATTACAAAATATTATACGTTTGAATTCCACAGAGTGAAGAACAGTGACGTGCGATAGAAGAATGCTGTGTGAAGAGGCGTGGCACTGCACTTTGGCACATTTAAGACCAAATAACATGTCTTACATTTCCTCGAACACATGTTTTATACATCAGACTCACAGAAAGATGTGCGCTACAAAATGAACATATTTTTGAAAAGTCGATTTTTTTCTTTTTTTTTTTTTTTTTTTTTTTTTTCCAAATTTTTGACATCCTACCGCAAACTCATGAAGGAGGAAGGAGGGGTGGGGAACCACTATCTAGTATTGACGTGGTTTGGAAATATCATAGATCCAGAGCTGATGCACAGAGCTGTCTGAGTTGTTGTGGGGAGTGGATAGTCTCCACATGACCCATGTTTACGATTAGTGATTTTGCTGTTTCCTCTTCGTTTATTGCTCTCACGTCAAATGAAAACAAAACAGATTTCTGTGGCCGGGAGCTATCAAGTGAATTAAAATTTATTCACATAATTATGGAAGGCTAAAATATGGTATTAGTTTCAGATTTTATTTCCACCTTTCTAACAGTCAAGCATTAATCGCCTTGCTGAACAATGAAGTTATTTTTGTCAGTTTGCTAAAGAAATTTGGCTTTTATTAATCTTTCCGCTGAGTCAGTCAATTTATTTGAAACGAAGTGTTTAATTCCACACTGTTGGCTAGTTTCAACTGTTCGCTGAATTTCAAAAGTGCATCTTTTCATCAAGAACCAAACATGAGATAATGCAGCACTGGTTCTCGAAGAAAATTTACATCCGAATCTGGACATACGAATGTGCACTGTAAGCCGAATTATGCATTTTAGTATGGTTCACAAAATTCCGATGCTCTTGGAGTATCCTCTGATGTCTCGTTTCTTTTATGATATAATGTAAGATCTTTTAATGTTTTACACGCACGAGCATACGGGCTTCCTGCGCCATCATAGCGATGCCTGTTACCTGGCGCTCAATGGCAACTGCTGAAATGAACCTATTTCTAACAGGTCGCAGGAAAACATTGCAAATGGTTGTTTGAAAAGCGTTACTTTCAAAGTAAATTTCCTTTTATGCAAGCTGAACTATGTGCGAGAATGTACAATGAATTTCTTAAATCACAGAGCGTTTGCCTCTCATTTAAAAATCAACTCTTTGAGGACGACCATTTAGAAAAATTTCGAGCCCAGAAGATCAGACATTTATGTCGTGAAAAATTTTTCTGTCACATTTGTGTGATGCAGCTTAAAGTGTAACATTCACAAAAAAGATCAATATTATATGTGAAAGCTTAGCTTCTCATGCAGCTTATTAATCTTCAAGACCAATATTATATGTGAAAGCTTTTCTTTTCTTGTAGCAACACTATTTATATTAACTTAAACCATTAACTTTTCCAATTGGTGTATAAGCCCTACTTAACAGTGATGTTGCTATTGGCTGACTACGTCACATGTCCTATACCTTGAAAATCTGCTGTCATAGGTGGGCGAGATCGCGTGACATGAGCTATGACTGGCTTACAAAAGCGCATCGCAATTTCGATTTCAATGCTTCGGAAAGTAACAAGCGATGTTTGGTGGAATTCAAATTTATACTTTCATATTATGAAAATATGCAGCGTACATGTTGCTGCACATCAAAGATCTTTCCAAAATGTGTTTTTTCTATATTCTATTATTACTGAATTTGGTTTTGTAAAGGGCCGGGAAATTCTACGCCAGTCTATAAAACCATAACCATTCAAAGGATTGATAAGTTTTTCTGTTCTGAGGAAAAGTATACTGTCACTTAACACGGAAAAAGTATATTTTCACCTGGGAGAAAATGTATTTTTGACCGGGAAATCCGGAAAAAAATCCAAGAATTTTTTTATCTTGTCCACCCTGTGTAATACTAGTGTGAGAAATTATCTTGAGGAGAGAACAATATTCTATAGTCATTTGATGTGCTGTTTTATGACAAAGGCAATCTGTGCCTCCATTTATGCCTTTTCTTTGCAAATGATAGTGCAACAGTTAATTGAGTAGCAGAGGATACTCTTCATTGTAACACATGACTGTTCAGTTGCCTCTTAGCATGCTGTAATTAATCTATTTGTTCTTTTTATTTTTATTTATTTATTTTTTTATTTTTTTGTGGTTCCTACAAAACTGTTCGTTACAAACTTGTAGTATATTCCTAGATTCCTTACATAACACATTTCTTAAAACTTTGCAAGTAGCCTTTTGTGCTGTAGTTGGTACCTATCTTCAACCTTCATTTGCTTACCCATGCTCATGAGAACAACGAATTTCTTGTTGCCATGCCATATACTTTATGGTGGTTTCCAGAAAATATATGTAGATACTAAGTTTGCTATGGGCACATTCAGTTCTGGCAGGTTAATTTATCTCCTATCTAGTAGGACACCTGTGTGTGGTTGAGTCATGTCATAACAACTCCCAAGAAATTGCGGAAAACAGATTTGTTGCCATCTTAAGGTTCTCACCAGTAACTGCTGCTGTGCTCCTGTCAGAGGCCTATATATGGTGGCCATTACCCCCGGCCATCATACTACTCCTACTGCTACCTGTGTGGCCTCTGCAGTGCATGGAGGCTGTGTGGGGGAGCAGCACCACCGTCACCACCATCCACCACCATGGCCGCCTGGGTAGCAGCAGGAGCAAAATTATCAGGGGAGTAATGGCCAGCATACATAGGGTGCCAACAGGACTGGAGAAGCAGACACCAGAGACCACCTAAAGATGGCAACAAGTCTGTCTGCTGAAATATCCTGGAGTAATTACAATGTGACCTGGCCAGACATCTGAGAATTATAGAAGTTGTACATAAGCTGGGGAAACACCAGTCTGCTTATCTCCTATCCTTGAAGACTGATTAATTTGAAATAAAATATTTAATCATTTAGAAATTGAAATTGATTCTGAAATCATTCACAAATTCCAGTAAAAAATTAGTAGCTAAAATTTTAATTCCTGTAAAGAAAGTTGTGGCTGGAATACGGCTGCACTCAGTGCAATGCACATCGAATTGCAGAGCTCAACGACCTTTATGTGAGGTTTGTGAAATTAATAAATGACTGTCTGTAGGCTTGCTCGCAGTTTTATCAAGCTTTTAGTTTCTCCATACCGCAATAAATTTCAGAAATCTTGAAAGAATTGTCTAGAAATAATAAAGAGGCATATAGATGCTAGTTAATCCTCATGGTGTGCTTGGACAAACATTTATTAACCAATCTTCCATCATGAAATTCAACAACTTGTTGTATAATGAGCAGTGGAATTGGTAATACTAATTCCAATTACACCCCTGACTCCTGCACAGTTCCAGAACCATAGCAATGAGATCACATGCTTCTTTGTGATAAAGAATAGAAACAATAAAATGTAGCACAGAGATCAAGCTCATGGAATGCAGTAGACTGCTACTGTACAAAAAATGTTAACTCTGGTAGTAAATTGGTGTGTTGCCAGTACATAGATTTGATTTGAATATGTAAGTGAAACATAATAAAAAGGACTCGCATTCGGGAGGACGACGGTTCAATCCCGCGTCCGGCCATCCTGATTTAGGTTTACTGTGATTTCCCTAAATCACTCCAGACAAATGCCGGGATGGTTCCTCTGAAAGGGCACGGCCGACTTCCTACCCCATCCTTCCCTAATCCGATGATACCGATGACCACGCTGTCTGGTCTCCTTCCCCAAACAACCAACCAACCATAATAAAAAGGTACAACATAAGGTCATAATTTGGTAAGGTTTAATCAGCACCCTTCATAAGACCTCCTTTATCAGATAGCATCTCTCCAGTGTATAAGTCTTCCAAGTACCTTACTTGGTGACATTTGATGTCTTTATTAAAATGGAAGTGCGAAACAAACTATGAAAACTACGTATTTGTCTTGTAATACAAGCTTTTACAGTTTATATTTTCAAATTTTTAATTCTGTTGTAATTATCTCTACCATGAAGTAATTTTCTGCTATGGGGCACTGCACCTGAGGATGTGGTATCATTTGTAAAGATTCACCATATTATACACAAATAATATATTGATTATAAATTATACAAAGATATATAAAAATGAGTGATTCCAACATTGAACTGCTTTTATAACCAGAGCAACCGGAATGCTTATTTGTATCTGCCCAATATTATGATGAGGCAAGAACAATATTTTTGTGTGGACCTAAAATACAGATTTGGATCACATATGAAAATGCTGTTCTTCTGTTATGACATTGTCAAAATGTTCTGCAAGATCCCTGCTTTGAACTGGAGTGGCATCAAGAGCTCAGATAGTCAATAAATTGCACGATATGCTTTATTTAGTTCCAAGCTCCCTGTCTAGTTTGACTCCTCCATATTTCCTGTAAAACCTATTCCCATGTATTCAAAATTCTTAGGCTTTTATAAATCTTCAATGTTACCCAGTTTATTAGGTTGTACTGTGGGTTAGCACATGTTATTCTGTTATCAATTACACATAATAACAATTGTTTCTTTAGATAAGTGCCATTGTTTCTTCTGTGGTGGAGAATATGTGCATTCCAGAATGAGATTTTCACTCTGCAGCGAAGTGTGCGCTGATATGCGAGGAGAGCTTCTGTAAAGTTTGGAAGGTAGGAGACGAGATACTGGCAGAAGTAAGGCTGTGAGCACTGGGCGTGAGTCGTACTTCGATAGCTCAGATGGCAGAGCACTTGCCCGCGAAAGGCAAAGGTCCCGAGTTCGAGTCTCGGTCGGGCACACAGTTTTAATCTGCCAGGAAGTTTCAATATGTGCATTGGTTTCTGTCCACTTTTGCTTTGATTATCAGGGCACAAGCCTGTAAAGAAATTCAAATAGTTGTGCTTCCTATTTATATTTTTTTTTCTTAATCAAAAGACAACGATAGTGCTGTACTTGTGTAGAACTTTGCTAATATTGTCAGAAACTGTCTTCAGTAATGGCATGAAAAAGATCTTTTTAACTGGTTCTCTCTTGCAAATAACACTTCTATTTTCAGTATGCAAGAGTGTGTTTCTTTCGGTGTTAAACAACACATTTCCTTTGAGGGTAGTTTTGCTAATTTAGTTCTTCCTCCAAATACTGCCTTCAGAATCTTAACCCAGTCAGCTAATGACTTGATTAATTCTCTTGTCTATCTTTCTGTGGGAAGGTTTTCTAGACATTTTTGAATTCTTTCCACCAGTACATCATAGTGCCTGCACATCCTCAAAGTAAAGTCAGATCATTTTGTTGATCTGGTTGTTAGAATTAGTACTATTTTGTAACTACAGTTGTTCCTTCCTCCATTGAGGCTATGAGGCTATAAGTTCAATAGCACTCAAATTCAAGAACTTGTCAAACTTGGCATTAAATAAATCAAGCAGTCCTCTTTGTTGGCTGCCTAAGTTCTGATGTCATTTAGAGTATTCAGCTGATGCAATATAGTGAGCAATAGTTCACAGGTATCTGCAGAAATATTTCCAAGGTGAGCAAGATCCTAAAATTGTAGTTTTGATATAGCTGAGTTGGTGAGTTTGAGAATGCACTGTGCCTCAAGAAATAAATTTGAGAGTAAATAGGTAAAACTTAATGTTCCACATACATTTAATAGTTTTCCACCCAACAAGGCAGTGGACTTTTATCTGGGAGGATGGCTGTTCAAATACCCATCTGACCACCCAGTATAGGCTTTCATTGATTCTCTTAAATAGCTTATGGTGAATGATGAGATGATTTTCCCCAATCTGAACTTGTGCTCTATTATAACTAAATTAAAACCTAATATTTCCCCCTTCATTAAGCTAGCATATATTCATAAAATAGGGTTTTATGCATCTATCAGTAATGTTTGTTTGACACTGATAGTTAAAAATCTGAAAAAAAAACAGAAATCAGTTTGATGGAAAAAAATCCTGGTCAGTATTAAAAAATAAATAAATAAATAAATAAAATAAAATAAAAAATAAATCTAGTAAAAAATGACTGACTAATACTTCTCAAAATGGAGAAAATAAACTTTAAAAATGATTATTCATCATACATTCAATTTGCAACACTTTTCTAGAATGAGTTTTCACTCTGCAATGGAGTGTGTGCCAAACCAAGACTCATACGTTGTTTGCTTTTTGTGTGCAAGTGCTCTGCTCAATGAGCTATTCAAGTGCAACTCATGACCTGCCCTTGCAGCTTTGCCTCTGCCCGTAGTTTGTCTCCTACCTTCAAATCTGACTAATACTCTTCTGAACAGAAAAAAAGAAAAACTTTCCAAGACATGAAAATGGTGGTTTTCCAATCTCTTTAAAAATTCCAGCAAGGCTCAGTGACTGTAAAGCACTTGAGAGTACATATTTGAGCCAAGAGCTCACAGTCAGAATGTAGGAAACTTTTGGAGCAATCATTTGGAAAAATTATAGAACAGGACATTCCTGTTTGTAAATGAGATGAGGTATTTCCAGTTCAGAAAGCTGAAATGGTTCCTACAATATACCATTAGGATTGAGCAAGATGCTTAACAAAATGGTACAGATATAGAGCTAGGAAATCACAGCCACCTCATGCAGCTCAGAAATCACTCACAGGCATGTCTCAACAGGAATTCAGTGACTGAAGAGGGATTCTCACTGATAACCATTACAAACATTTCATGCACACACCACAGATGCAAATCTAATTCATTTTATCTCCCAGACTTCGATGAGAGTTCTGAATATTAAAAATGTGCAGAACATTTGTGTACTAGGCTAGTAACAAATTAATTCATGTGACTGTAACTAATTTTTAATATACATAGTGTTTGATGTCATTTTGATCAGCATTTGAGAGTAATACATTGTGTCATCCTTTTAATCAATATTGACCAATAGGGTATTTGACTGTTTTCTGGAAATTGTCTTAAATGATTAAATATGTCATTTTATGCTCCTAACATGCTTTTTTCCTTCTTGAATTTCAGTATTCTTTTATAAAAATGGAAATGAAATTCATATAATTTGAAATCCCACTGAAACACTCCTCCCAAGTCATGTGATGGCTGTGACGTCACTGACTAGCTTGCTGCTCCTACTGTCATAAAGCTAATTCACAGTGATGTCTTGTTTTGGAATTTATGTTTTGGAAAATGGGTTACAAATGGTGTGTAGTACCAGACTACACAAATTGATCTACAAAAACTCCAGAGAATGAGAATATGTGTAAAATATGGTTGCAGCAAATTGCCACAATGTCAACACACAAGTTCACTAGCTTACTAACAAATGTGTTGCACCATGAGGTTAACATCAATTTACCTCCGAGATATGTTCTCCCACTGAACAACAAAGGATAGTGGCATTCAATGAAATTAAACTCCTAGTGAATATTGTCATTTTATCCAACTATATCTCAATTATTTGGTAGCCCAGTGTCATCGAATTTTGTAAGATGATGTACGTAGATTGCTGGTTGGAATCTAACCTGAAAGAACATTTTAAATTATTTGGAAAACATCTTGACAATCCTCTCATATGAAAACCAAATCACAATTACAAAACTTCAATACACTGAACAAAATATTTTTGTTTTTTTCCTTGTTGTTTACATGTGCTTACATTTGCAATCGCTGTTCATACATGCCACATTCAAAAAAATATTGTATAGTTAATGTGACCACACACTTTTTATTTCATTAGATGCTTTTATCTTCATACTGTTCAGCTAAGATTTTTATTGTTTAAACTTCTGCAGTTTAATTATCTCACATAAAGATGAAGTAAGTCTGCTTCTGACGCTGATGTAAGTTTATACTCACAACCTTCATCATTCTACACCTCATTGTACTGGGGCATATTGTGATACCATCACTACTAGCAAGTGCTTTCCAAAAAAGTGAATTGTTTGTTTGTAAAGTAAATGCATTTATCCTCTGTTGTCCATTTCTTAGACTAAGATTAATGTGAAGCTACTGTGTCGTAATTTGTGCAGGTGCAAATGATGTTGCCAGAGATAAAGGTAGTGAACTCATCACTGTTCTTGAAAGTGTGCTACCCAAATTAGGCAACACAAATGTAGCTGTTGTGAATCAACCACACAGATACAACCTACCTAATTTGGTCATGTGTTAATAAATTAATAGAAAGAGTAAACAGATAGATGCTGTATGCAAAAAGTTTCTGTATGTGAACTTAATAAATGTAAGCACGTTAGACAGGTCCATGCACACCAGCCATGGCCTTCATTTGAATCGCAGAGGGAAAGAATTTTTGGTTGAAGAAATCTAGCAAATTTAAGTCACAACAGGCATAATATAAAAGCAGTCCAAAGTACTTTGGACAAATGGGTCATAAAGAAAGATGCAATGTCGTACAAAAATGGTGAAAGACATTTTTTAGGGAAGTAGACTGTATCACAAAAAAATGTGGTGCAGAATTAAATTGCAAATACACACTGAAGATTGTACACTAGAATGTACTGTCATTAACAAACAAAGTTGATGAAATAAATATATTCCTCAATAGTGAATGGAAAGATGTTTCAGTGTTATGTTTTTGTGAGCATTGGCTACAAAATGATTATTTTCAGTACTTAAAAATAATGCATGTGTAGAATTGAATCAAAACATGGGGGAACTTGTATACAGGTAAGAGAAAATGTAGATTATAAGAGTATAGCATCTGTTTGCAAATTTGGTTGTGAAATCTCAGCTGTTGAGTTAATGTCTGAAAAACTATTATTTTATGTGTGTATAGATCTCCTGTTAGCAACATAAGCGTTTTTTTTTTTTTTTTTTTTTTTTTTTTTTTTTTTTTTTTTTTTTTTTTTTTTTTTAAATGGACTTTGCTTTAGGCACACTTAAGGCAACTGGGACAACAGTGGTACTATGTGGTGATTTTAATATTGACTCTCTGAGCCATAGCCCTCACATGGAAACGTTTTTAAATATTATAAAAGCCTACAATCTTTGTCTGACTGTTAGCTCCCCAACACATGTAACAAAAACTAGTGTCACTCTCCTTCATCAGGTATGTGTAAACATGGACAAGTGTACATCAGAAAACTGATACTGGCTATAGTGACCACCTTTCGCAATTACTGACCATACCTGTAAATCACATTTAGACCAGTATAGAAAATGTCACCCATGAAAGAATTTATAGTAGGAAAAATATTGAATACTTCCAGTACCTAATCAGCCAATAATCTTGGAGAGAAGTATATGATACCTCTAGTACCAACGAAAAGATGGAAAATTTTTTGAACATTTTCAAGTATAACTTTGACATAGCCTTTCCACAAAGGAAAGTGATTTCCAAAAGCACAGATAGATTCAAAAACTAGATTACATGAGGCATTAGAGTATCTTGTAAAAGGAAGCAGGAACTTTTTCTGCAGTCAAAAACTCTCAGCTATCCAGAATTTATTAATTATTTAAAAAAATACAAGTTAATTTTGAAATGGGTCATAAAAGAGGCAAAAATTAAGGAAAATGACAAATATACACTCCTGGAAATTGAAATAAGAACACCGTGAATTCATTGTCCCAGGAAGAGGAAACTTTATTGACACATTCCTGGGGTCAGATACATCACATGATCACACTGACAGAACCACAGGCACATAGACACAGGCAACAGAGCATGCACAATGTCAGCACTAGTACAGTGTATATCCACCTTTCGCAGCAATGCAGGCTGCTATTCTCCCATGGAGACGATCGTAGAGATGCTGGATGTAGTCCTGTGGAACAGCTTGCCATGCCATTTCCACCTGGCGCCTCAGTAGGACCAGCGTTCGTGCTGGACGTGCAGACCGCGTGAGACGACGCTTCATCCAGTCCCAAACATGCTCAATGGGGGACAGATCCGGAGATCTTGCTGGCCAGGGTAGTTGACTTACACCTTCTAGAGCACGTTGGGAGGCACGGGATACATGCGGACGTGCATTGTCCTGTTGGAACAGCAAGTTCCCTTGCCGGTCTAGGAATGGTAGAACGATGGGTTCGATGACGGTTTGGATGTACCGTGCACTATTCAGTGTCCCCTCGACGATCACCAGTGGTGTACGGCCAGTGTAGGAGATCGCTCCCCACACCATGATGCCGGGTGTTGGCCCTGTGTGCCTCGGTCGTATGCAGTCCTGATTGTGGCGCTCACCTGCACGGCGCCAAACACGCATACGACCATCATTGGCACCAAGGCAGAAGCGACTCTCATCGCTGAAGACGACACGTCTCCATTCGTCCCTCCATTCACGCCTGTCGCGACACCACTGGAGGCGGGCTGCACGATGTTGGGGCGTGAGCGGAAGACGGCCTAACGGTGTGTGGGACCATAGCCCAGCTTCATGGAGACGGTTGCGAATGGTCCTCGCCGATACCCCAGGAGCAACAGTGTCCCTAATTTGCTGGGAAGTGGCGGTGCGGTCCCCTACGGCACTGCGTAGGATGTTACGGTCTTGGCGTGCATCCGTGCGTCGCTGCGGTCCGGTCCCAGGTCGACGGGCACGTGCACCTTCTGCCGACCACTGGCGACAACATCGATGTACTGTGGAGACCTCACGCCCCACGTGTTGAGCAATTCGGCGGTACGTCCACCCGGCCTCTCGCATGCCCACTATACGCCCTCGCTCAAAGTCCGTCAACTGCACATACGGTTCACGTCCACGCTGTCACGGCATGCTACCAGTGTTAAAGACTGAGATGGAGCTCCGTATGCCACGGCAAACTGGCTGACACTGACGGCGGCGGTGCACAAATGCTGCGCAGCTAGCGCCATTCGACGGCCAACACCGCGGTTCCTGGTGTGTCCGCTGTGCCGTGCGTGTGATCATTGCTTGTACAGCCCTCTCGCAGTGTCCGGAGCAAGTATGGTGGGTCTGACACACCGGTGTCAATGTGTTCTTTTTTCCATTTCCAGGAGTGTATTATGAAGTCATCCAATAAAACTAAGTACATGTGGAAAGCTGTGCAGGATCTTATGGGGAAGAAGACAACTCACAAAAATATTGTGATATCACATGATGGCGAGAATGACACTGACCCTAGGGCAGTTGCAAACAGATTTAATTCTTATTATGCAACTGTTGCTGGAAAATTAGTGAAGGAAAAATTTGGAAATCCACCTAATACAACATGTAAAGAACTTTCATCTATAGAAATAAATAATATATCAAATGTTCCTCAGTCCAGTAAGCCAAACAGAGCTCCTAAATACCATTAATTCACTGAAGAGTAAGTATTCAACTGGTATTGATGATATTCCAGATTATATTATAAAAATAACAGCAAGACAAATACTTTCACCTTTATTGGACATATGCAATTCATCCTTATCATGTGGTGTCTTCCCTCAGCAACTGAAAATGGCAAAAGTAATACCCCTATATAAAAAAGGTGATCATCAATGTATGGGTAACTATAGGCCTGTTTCTCTATTGTCAGGGTTTTCGAAAATTATTGAAAAAGTGTTCCTTTCAAAACTAATTACATTCTTCGACAAGAATAATATTATTTCTGGATGTCAACATGGCGTCAGACCACAGTAATCAATTGAAACAGCCACTTTCAATCTGATAAACCATGTCTTAAATGCAGTGGACAACCACAGAAATATCTCAGGTTTATTCTTGGACCCTAACAAAAGCTTTTGATGTGATTGATCATTCTATACTCCTGAGGAAGCTTGAATGGTATGGTGTAAGAGGTGTGCCAAATCAGTGGATTGAATCAGATTTGGAATATCACTCTCAGGTAACTGAAATTAAGTACACGGAAGGAAATGAACTCCAGGTACATCTTTCAGAACCATGAGGACTAAGCCAAGGTGTTCCACAGGGGTGCATTTTAGGCCCCTTTCTTTTTTTGGTCTACATTAACGATTTCCCATTACACGTTAGGGATGCTGTACCAGTACTTTTTGCAGATGACACCAGTCTATTGATTGAAGGGAATAAAGAAGAAAATCTTACTGCATCTGCAAAAGATATTACAAAAAGAGTGTCTGAATGGTTTACCAGAAACAGGCTAATAGTTAATCCCCAAAAAACGGTACTCATGAATTTCCACACTGATCAAAATAAAAATCCGGCACAACCTGTTTAGATTAGATTAGATTAGATTAATACTAGTTCCATGGATCATGAATACGATATTTCGTAATTATGTGGAACGAGTCGAATTTTCCAATACATGACATAATTAGGTTAATTTAACAACATATTTAAGTTAATATAACAACTTTATTTTTTGTGTTTTTTGTTTTTCTTTATTTTTTTTAATTTTAATTTTTTTTATTTTTTTTAATATTTTTGTTTTTTTTTTCTTTTTTTTCTTAATTTATATCTAAAAATTCCTCTATGGAGTAGAAGGAGTTGTCATTCAGAAATTCTTTTAATTTCTTCTTAAATACTTGTTGGTTATCTGTCAGACTTTTGATACTATTTGGTAAGTGACCAAAGACTTTAGTGCCAGTATAATTCACCCCTTTCTGTGCCAAAGTTAGATTTAATCTTGAATAGTGAAGATCGTCCTTTCTCCTAGTATTGTTGTTATGCACACTGCTATTACTTTTGAATTGGGTTTGGTTGTTAATAACAAATTTCATAAGAGAGTATATATACTGAGAAGCTACTGTGAATATCCCTAGATCCTTAAATAAATGTCTGCAGGATGATCTTGGGTGGACTCCAGCTATTATTCTGATTACACGCTTTTGTGCAATAAATACTGTATTCCTCAGTGATGAATTACCCCAAAATATGATGCCATATGAAAGCAATGAGTGAAAATAGGCGTAGTAAGCTAATTTACTAAGATTTTTATCACCAAAATTTGCAATGACCCTTATTGCATAAGTAGCTGAACTCAAACGTTTCAGCAGATCATCAATGTGTTTCTTCCAATTTAATCTCTCATCAATGGACATACCTAAAAATTTGGAATATTCTACCTTAGCTATATGCTTCTGATTAAGGTCTATATTTATTAATGGCGTCATACCATTCACTGTACGGAACTGTATGTACTGTGTCTTATCAAAATTCAGTGAGAGTCCGTTTATAAGGAACCACTTAGTAATTTTCTGAAGGACAGTATTGACAATTTCATCAGTTAATTCTTGTTTCTCAGGTGTGATTACTATACTTGTATCATCAGCAAAGAGAACTAACTTTGCCTCTTCATGAATATAGAATGGCAAATCATAAGAACAACAAAGGACCCAAGACTGACCCTTGTGGAACCCCATTCTTGATAGTTCCCCAGTTTGAGGAATGTGCTGATCTTTGCATGTTACGAGAACTACTTATTTCAACTTTCTGCACTCTTCCAGTTAGGTACGAATTAAACCATTTGTGCACTGTCCCACTCATGCCACAATACTTGAGCTTGTCTAGCAGAATTTCATGATTTACACAATCAAAAGCCTTTGAGAGATCACAAAAAATCCCAATGGGTGGTGTTCGGTTATTCAGATCATTCAAAATTTGACTAGTGAAAGCATATATGGCATTTTCTGTTGAAAAACCTTTCTGGAAACCAAACTGACATTTTGTTAGTACTTCATTTTTACAGATATGTGAAGCTACTCTTGAATACATTACTTTCTCAAAAATTTTGGATAAAGCTGTTAGAAGGGAAATTGGACGGTAATTGTTGACATCAGATCTATCCCCCTTTTTATGCAAAGGTATAACAATAGCATATTTCAGTCTATCAGGGAAAATGCCCTGTTCCAGAGAGCTATTACACATGTGGCTGAGAATCTTACTTATCTGTTGAGAACAAGCTTTTAGTATTTTGCTGGAAATGCCATCAATTCCATGTGAGTTTTTGCTTTTAAGCAAGTTTATTATTTTCCTAATTTCAGAGGGAGAAGTGGGTGAGATTTCAATTGTATCAAATTGCATAGGTATGGCCTCTTCCATTAACAGCCTAGCATCTTCTAATGAACACCTGGATCCTACTATATCCACAACATTTAGAAAATGATTATTAAAAATATTTTCAACTTCTGACTTTTTGTTCGTAAAGTTTTCATTCAATTTGATGGTAATACTGTCTTCCTCTGCTCTTGGTTGACCTGTTTCTCTTTTAATAATATTCCAAATTGTTTTAATTTTATTATCAGAGTTGCTGATTTCAGACATGATACACATACTCCTGGATTTTTTAATAACTTTTCTTAATATAACACAATAGTTTTTATAATTTTTGATAGTTTCTGGGTCACTACTCTTTCTTGCTGTCAGATACATTTCCCTTTTCCGGTTACAAGATATTTTTATACCCTTAGTAAGCCATGGTTTGTTACAAGGTTTCTTACGAGTATATTTAACTATTTTCTTGGGGAAGCAGTTTTCAAATCCATTTACAAAAATGTCATGAAATAAATTATATTTTAAATTGGCATCAGGTTCACGGTACACCTCATCCCAGTCAAACTGCTGTAGGCTTTCCCTGGAATTTGCAATTGTTAAATCGTTGACTGAACGTACTACTTTGGAGGACTGTTTAGTATTGCTGAATGGAGCTATGTCATATATTGTAACTAGCTGCGCACCATGATCAGAAAGACCATTCTCAACAGGCTGAGCATTTATCTGGTTAAACTTATCTTGGTCTATAAAGAAGTTATCTATCAGTGAGCTGCTATCCTTTACCACCCGAGTAGGAAAATCAATAACGGGTGTCAAATTGAAAGAACCGAGTAATACTTCAAGGTCATTTTTCCTGTTAGCCTCTTTCAGAGAATCTACATTGAAGTCCCCACAAATAATAATTTGCTTCCCCCTGTCTGACAGATAGCACAACAAGGAGTCCAAATTTTTCAGAAATAGATGAAATTTCCTGATGGGGACCTATATACAGTTACAATTATAAATGTGCCTTTATTTAATTTAAGCTCACAGGCACATGCTTCTATATGTTTCTCTACACAAAACTTTTTTTGTTTCTATACTTTTTGCACAATGATAACTTTTGACATATATGGCAACTCCTCCTTTCTCCATATTTTCTCTCATTACATGTGCAGAGAGCTTATAACCACTTACATTTACCTTATCCATATCAGTAACAATGTGATGCTCAGACAGGCATAGTATATCTATTTCATTCTCAGCTTCT
This sequence comes from Schistocerca serialis cubense, assembly GCF_023864345.2. Classification (NCBI taxonomy): domain Eukaryota; kingdom Metazoa; phylum Arthropoda; class Insecta; order Orthoptera; family Acrididae; genus Schistocerca; species Schistocerca serialis. The sequence continues at coordinate 448,001,575 of NC_064642.1, read as the reverse complement.
AAATCTTCTAAACAAACCAGAAGCTCATCTACTTTATTCTTTAAACTCCCAATATTTAGATGAAATATACTTACATTATTTTTAATTATACTTTTATGTATAGATAACCAAAACATTAGTGATGTCAATGAAACTAAATTTCTTGGGATTCATATCCAGGAGAATCTTAAATGGAGCACTCATATCACATCCCTAAATTCAAAACTAGCAAAAATGAGCTATGTAGTAAGAATTCTCTGAAACAATACTAGTGTAGAAACAGTTAGGGCTGTATACGTTGCTTGTGTACATTCAATACCGAAGTATGGTATCATTTTCTGGGGAAATATACACCAGGCCATAACAGTTTTCAGGAAACAAAAGGCTATTATAAGAATAATGAAACAACTGAGCAGCAGAAAACCATGCAAACCTTTCTCTAAAGATCTTACCCCTTCCCTGCATTTATATACTGGAAGTAGTCATGCATGTCAAAAAAAGCATACTAAGAAAAGAAAACCTTTTTTCTCAAAACAAAAGTGTCCATGATTACAGTACCAGGTCAGACAGTGACATACATGTTAATAATTGTAACACAACATTATGCCAAAAAGGTGTATATCATGTTGGAACAAAACTTTACAAGAGATTACCAAGACATATAAAATCTCTTCCTGAACTAGAAAGCTTTAAAAAGTCTGTGACAGCCTACCTTCTCAAAAACTGCTACTATTCAATCTCACAGTATCTTATGAAAGAAAAAATATAATTTGTATCTTTAATTGTAGAAATAAGTTATAAATATATGGTATTTCAGAAATTTGTAATTATTAACTGTATAGATCCAATTTGTCATAAAAATTTAAATCATGTATGTTTGACGTTTGAAAAACCAATAGCTAAAAAAGGGTTTCTGTCCAATATCCTGTGTACAATATATGTACTGAAAAAGAGATTTATATGGACAAATAAATATAAATAAATAAATATTATATATAAAAACAAAGATGAGGTGACTTACCGAACGGAAGCGCTGGCAGGTCGATAGACACACAAACAAACAAACACAAACATACACACAAAATTCAAGCTTTCGCAACAAACTGTTGCATCATCAGGAAAGAGGGAAGGAGAGGGGAAGACGAAAGGAAGTGGATTTTAAGGGAGAGGGTAAGGAGTCATTCCAATCCCGGGAGCGGAAAGACTTACCTTAGGGGGAAAAAAGGTCAGGTATACACTCGCACACACGCACGTCTGCTTGTGTCTGTATGTGTGGATGGATATGTGCGTGTGTGTGAGTGTATACCTGTCCTTTTTTTCCCCTAAGGTAAGTCTTTCCGCTCCCGGGATTGGAATGACTCCTTACCCTCTCCCTTAAAACCCACTTCCTTTCGTCTTCCCCTCTCCTTCCCTCTTTCCTGATGAGGCAACAGTTTGTTGCGAAAGCTTGAATTTTGTGTGTATGTTTGTGTTTGTTTGTTTGTGTGTCTATCGACCTGCCAGCGCTTTCGTTCGGTAAGTCACCTCATCTTTGTTTTTATATATAATTTTTCCCACGTGGAATGTTTCCTTCTATTATATAAATAAACATATAATATATCCAAAAATTGAAACAACTGCTACAATCAGTTCTTGCTAATGCTCTTTTCGTATTTCATACAAAACTTTTAAAAATATATATGACCCTTCCAGGATCTGACATGTGACCTCTTTATCTGCAGTCAGATGCATCTGTTGCACTACTAAACTTCTCCTGTGTGCAGGATCTCTTGTGAGTGTCTTTGACAGAGGAAATCAGCACTAAATTTTGCACTGAATGATTTCATTGGGCCTTGGGTCGTTGTTTAATTATAGTATACAGACCCATTTGGAAAAGTTCTACAGTTTCTTAGCTTTGAGCGAGTTTAATGATGTTGTAGGGAGCAGGGAAAAGAATGTTTGTCATTGCACGTATCCCCTCTTTAAATGGGTGGAACATAAAAACATCAATTTTTGTAAGGCTTCCACAATCAGCATTCACAAAATACCTTTCTATTCTAACTTGAAAGTTGTAACTGAGTTTTGCATTACTAAACAGCTAAACTGTATGCATAAAAAGTACATAGAAACCTTGTAACTTCAGCTAACACTCCTATAATACATGTATAGCTTCATGTTACTCCTAGTCTGTGGCATCACCAGAGCATCAGCCAATAAGATAGCGTTTTTGATCACATGACCAGATCTTAATATGATTTTCAAACTTTAATAATATGAAAATAACAGATATTTTGTGACAATATTGACTGTAAATGATATTTAAATGTTATAATCAATCAGAATAACAGCAATCTGAACCATATTTTTTACATAGGAAAATAGCCTATTGGCTCAAAGTGTGAAAAACAACAACAACAACAACAACAACAATAATAATAATAATAATAATAATGCATGTCACTATGACGCAGTGGCATGGTATGGAGATGATGGCAGCAGCTAATGAGAAAAAACTGTAAGAAATGATGGAAGCAAGGCAACTAGTAGCTGGGCTTGGTTGTAAAGACGTGAGAGTAACTTGTGGTTTAGACTCCGAGGAGTGAGGAAGGGACTTAGTGTTTAGTGCCAGAAGGATGAGGAGTTCTGTCTGCTGGATGTGAATAGTAAAGTTTGTGATTGATTTCTGGATGGGATGGCAAGTGGACATATAGTTGAGTTTTTGAGACTCTGATTATTTTTCAAACGTATAACAACTTAGAATACTTCATGAGTGACACTCGTAAATTAGAACTGAAAAAAATGAGGACTTGTTTTGTATACTTGAGAGAGTCAGGTTGTAGTTTGGCTATTTGTACGACTGTTTTTTTTTTTTTTTTAGGCAAATGACAGCATAGTGGAAGTCCATCATGACTTAGAATTTTTCAGCGAGTGTGGATGTGGAGTGACTGTAAAGTTTTACAGGGAAGGTTCCAGACGTTACTGCACCTATACACTGAGGTGACAATAGTCATGGGATAGTGATATGCACATAGACAGATGGTGGTACTACTGTATATACAAGGTATAAAAGGACAGTGTATTGGCAAAGCTGTCATTTGAACTCGGGTGATTCATGTGAAAAGGTTTATAATGGAATTAAGGCCACAGGCAGAGAATTAACAGACTTTGTGTTCGGAATGGTAATTGGATCATGGGACATTCCATTTCAGAAATCATTAGGGAATTCAGTATCCTGCAATCCACAGTGTGCCAAGAATACCAAATTTCATGCATTAACCTTCACCATGGACAATGCAGTGGTGGATGGCCTCCACTTTAACAACTGAGAGCAGTGGCATTTGCATAGAGCTGTCAGTGCTAACTAAAATGCCACCCTTAATGTGTGAGAGGAAAGCATTTTAATTACCACTGATGATGAGTGTGAATAAAATATACAGTTTTTAGTTATATCTATAACTGAATAGTGGTAATAGTGAATTCTCAATCATAACATAAGAGCAACTTAATAGTTTGGCCCTCCACCATTCACAAGTACAAAGAAGAGTGAAAACTAGAAAATTTCAAGCACAGTTAATAAAAGTTCACATAATAACTTAGCTGCTCCATATGATGAGATACACAACTTCGATATCCTCGGGGGTTGTTGCTTCAGAAAGTCTAGAGTCCGCCATTGCTATTGCACTAGTTTTTAAATAAAACACAGTGTATATCACTTTTCTTAATAATATTCTTCTTGGGTGTGCAGCCAGATCATAACATCATCTTGACACAATATTTCCGCGGTCCAACTGGCCGCCATCTTCAGGTGAGAGTGCTGGTACGTGATCTTGCTGGAACTGACTTCTCAGCGCAAGCGGCAGCCCCTATATAGGCTGCAGAAGGCCCACAATGCGTGCCCGAAAAGGTGCCATAACTGCCCTCTAGCGCAAGTAAACATACCATGCTGCCAGTGGTGGAAACAGGTGAAATCAAGACATCGCTATCAAAAATTAAAAATTTTATTCCGACGATCGAAACACAGACCGTTGTTTTTTAATGTCTGATAACACTGGGTTCCAAGTCTTACTTAAAAGATAACCCTTGTCTCTATTAATAAGATTATCAGATAAACGAATCTCTATGAATTCTTTTAAAACACAGTCCCAATAGTGATATGCAGGAGCAACCATTTGTCTCTTGTCATACAGCATTCTATGTCCCTCGGTGGGACAGTGCTCTGCCACTGCTGATTTCTCAGGTTGAAGCAACCGTGTGTGCTGCTGGTGCTCAACACATCGGTCCTGAATGGTCCGGATTGTCTGACCAATATAAACTTTCCCACAGTGGCAAGGGATCTTGTACACACCGGGCTTCCTCAAACCCAAGTCATCCTTAACAGAGCCAAGAAGTGCTAAAATCCTGGCTGGCAGACAAAAAATACTTTTGATATGATATCTTTTTAGAATTCTTCCTATCTTCAAGCAAATGCTCCCAGCAAAAGGCAGAAAAGCCACTGGTCTGCAGGTATCTACTGGTGGTTCAGGCGAAGGTCCAAACTTGAAAGCACAATGGATCGTTTATCTGTATAGCCATTCTGCTTGAACAGAACCTTGAGATGGTCCAATTCTTGTGTCAAGCTTTCTCCATCTGAAATGGCATAAGCTCTTCTCGCCAATGTCCACAGGAACCCCGTACACTGGAACGATGGATGACAGCTAGAAGCATTAGGTAATGGTCCGTGTGCGTAGGCTTTCGATAAACAGTGTGTCCCAGTGTCCCATCATCCTTTCTGTACACCAGAACATCCAGAAATGGAAGCTTTCCATTACTTTCCACCGCCATGGTAAACTTGATGCTAGGATGCAGGGAATTAAAATCATCTAGGAGACGGTCAAGAGCTTCTCTCCCATGAGGCCACACCATAAATGTATCGTTGATGTACCTCCAGAAACAGGTTGGTTTTAAAGACGTCATCTTCAGTGCCATGTCCTCAAAATCTTCCATAAAAAGATTGGTGACTATTGGGGACAATGGGCTCCCCATAGCCACTTCATCAGTCTGTTCAAAATATTTGTCATTGAATAAAAAGTATGTGGACGTCAGCACATGGCGACAATGCCTGGTTGTTTCCTCATGCAGTTTCTCAGCAATTAATTGCAATTGCCTCCTAGATCATTTTAATTCCCTGCATCCTAGCATCAAGTTTACCATGGAGGTGGAAAGTGATGGAAAGCTTCCCTTTCTGGATGTTCTGGTGTACAGAATGGATGATGGGACACAGTGTTTATAGAAAGCCTATGCACACGGACCTTTACCTCTTGCTTCTAGCTGTCATCCATCGTTCCAGCATACGGGGGTCCTGCAGACGTTGGCGAGAAGAGCTTATGCCACTTCAGATGGAGAAAGCTTGACACAAGAATTGGACCATCTCAAGGTTTGTGTTCAAGAAGAATGGCTATGCAGATAAACAGATCCAGCGTGCTTTCCAGTTTTGACCTTCGCCTGAACCACCAGAAGATACCTGCAAATCAGTAGCTTTTCTGCCTTTTGCTGGGAGCATTTCCTCGAAGATAGGAAGAATTCTAAAAAGATATCATATCAAAAGTATTTTTTGTCCACCAGCCAAGATTAGAGTGCTTCTTGGTCTGTTAAGGATGACTCCCTTGCCACTGTGGGAAAGCTTATATTGGTCAGACAATCCGGACCATTCAGGACCAATGTGTTGAGCACCAGCGGCACACACAGTTGCTTCAACCTGAGAAATCGGCAGTGGCAGAGCACTGTCCCACTGAGGGACATAGAATGCTGTATGACAAGACACAAATGGTTACCCCTGCATCTCGCTATTGGGTCTGTGTTTTAAAAGAATCCATAGAGATTCGTTTATCTGATAATCTTATTAATAGAGACAAGGGTTGTCTTTTAAGTAAGACTTGGAAGCCGGTGTTATCAGACATTAAAAAACAACGGTCTGTGTTTCGATCTTCGGAATAAAATTTTTAATTTTTGATAGTGATATCTCGATTTCGCCTGTTTCCACCACTGGCAACGTGGTATGTTTACTTGCGCTAGAGGGCAGTTATGACACCTTTTCGCGCACACATTGTGGGCCTTCTGCGGCCTATATAGGGGCCACCGCTTGCACTGAGAAGTCAGCTCCAGCGAGGTCATGTACCAGCACTCTCACAGGAAGATGGCAGCCAGTTGGAGCGCAGAAATATTGTGTCAAGATGATGTTATGATCCAGCTGCACACCGGAGAAGAATATTATCAATTATTACGCCAAAAAAGCGTTCATAATCACATCACTTTTCTTGTTTGGATTATGACTACATAGTATATACATTGATGATAGGTACATTTTATCATCTGAAAGCCTCCAAAAGAGTCTCACACAGACAGCTTCTGAAAGGCAATAAGGCAGACTCACTGTCTCTCACTTACTGCTCTCATACTACTACTACTACATCCTTACTGGGCACTGCCTCTCCTGTGTGGTTCATGTGCCACTTCCTTTTATCTAAAACAAAACAACTGAATACATTGCAAATGTAAAATTTACAAAACAACAATTAAGTCATTAGATGATTCCAGTTACTTACACCAAAAATGGGCATGCGTATTGCCCTACATGATCTGATATGCAGTTTATACAAGTGTACTTAATTTCATATACAATTTCAATGAGTTCTACAGTACAATAATTTAAATTACATTTTAGTCATTTATGACCAAATTACTTTGAGTAAGATATTGTTATTGGTGCCTAAGACAGCTCTCAAGTGGAGCTACTATTTAAAATAAGCATAATGAATAAATATTGTAGCTTTTCGTGAAACAGGGGAGAAGTAAATTTCGAAGAATTTGTGGTGCAACATGTCTTAACCCTTTAACTGTTCTGGATGTGTTAATGTGCGTACCTTTGTACCTGTCCCTGTATGCTCTGAATGTGTTTATGCACACCACCACTCCTTCTACCTGGTACTCTGAACGTGTCTACGCGTAGACAAATCCAGAGCAGTTAGAGGGTTAACCGTTCATATCACGAAATGTCAAAGTTGGATTATTAATGAATGGCTCACTCCCCGTAGTTGCTAATATAAACCATGTAAGATACTGATGTGAAATTTAATCTGAAATAGTAAACTCATTTGTATTAATTTTTTAAAGGGCAGATTACTACTGGAACTGGTTATAGACAATAGCATTATAAGTACATAAAGTTAAAAATTCGAGCTAAAATGATCTCCTCAGAGAATGTTGACATGGGAATGGAATTCAGATTGGAATGGGAAGATAGTCCCATTTCATAACAAACAAGGAACACTAAATGAAACAACCACAGAAATCAATGTGGGACATACAACGAACGTATCCGCTGGGACAGTGTGGCGAAATTTGGTGTTAATGGGCTATGGTAGCAGATGACCAATGCAAATGCCTCTGTTAATAGCAGAACATGGCCTTTCCTGGGCTTGTGATCATATTGGTTGGATCCTAGATGACTGGAAAACCAGGCCTGGTCAGATGAGTCCCAATTTAAGTTGGTAAGAGCTGAAAATAGGGTCAGTGTGTGGTGCAGACCCCACAAAACCATGGACCCAAGTTGTCAACATGGCTCTGTGCAAGCTGGTGGTGGCTCCATAATGCTGTGGGCTGTTTTTATGTGGAATGGACTATGTCCCCTGGTCCCACTGAACTGATCATTGACTAGAAATCGTTTTGTTTGGCTACCTAGAGACTGTTTGAAGCCATTCATGGACTTCATGTTCCAGAACAATAATGGAATTTTTATGGATGGCAATGCGCAGTATCATCGGGCCACAAATTTTGGCGATTGGTTTGAAGAACATTCTGGATAGTTCAACTCAAGTGAATGATTTGGCCATCCAGACTGTCCAACATGAATCCCACTGAACTTCTATGGAACATAATTGAGAGGTCAGTTCATTCACAAAATCCTGCACTGGCAACACTTTCACAATTATGGATGGCTAAAGAGGCAGCATGGCCCAATATTTCTGCACACGGCTTCCAATGACTCCTATGGAGACCATGCAATGCCAAGTTGCTGCACCACATTGCACAAAAGCAGGTCCAACAAAACATTAGGAGGTATCCCATAACTTTTGTTGTCTCACACTGGCCAACAATAAAAATATTTTGGGCTCAGAAATAGATTCCTCCAAGCTAAGTTTGAAAGCTGAATTACTGCACAATGGCAACTGTCTTTGTTCTGTTCCTTTTGATCATGTAGTTCACATGAAGGAGACTTATGCAACATGAAAGCCCTCATCGACTCATTCAAATGTGCCGAACACAGATTAAAATATGTGTTGATCTAAAAGTCATTGCTGTTCTTATAGAAATGCAACTAGGATACACTAAGTACTGCTGGTTTTTATGTATGTGGGACAATAGAGATAGAAAATCACATTATATTGAAGCACAATGGCCTGAAAAAAAGCTAGTGAGAAACATATTGTTGCTAAGCCTCTTGTGGCCCCAAAAGATGTTGTTCTTTCACCCCTACATTTAAAGCTGGAGTTTAATGAAAAATTTTTCGTTGGTTCATTGACCAAGAAAGACATGGCTTGAAGTACTTATGAGGCAAATTTCCTACATGAAGTAATGCTAACATTAAGAGAGGTATTTTTGTTGGGCTTCAAATATGTCAACTTGTAAAGGATCCTATGTTTGATTGAGTTATGGAGGGGAAAAAAAGGAAGCTTGGGAAGCCTTCAAGAGATTATTCATAGATTTTTAAGCAACAAAAGAGATGATAACTATTCTCAGCTGTTGGCAGCACTCCTGCAAAAATTCCATCAGCTCAAATGCAACATGTCCATTAAGGTACATTTTTTCCACTACCATGTAGACTTTTTCCCTCCTTGTTGTGGAGCTGTCAGTTATGAATTTAGTGTAATGGAACACAGATATCAGGACCACTGGAATGAAGCAGTACTTGCAGATTACTGCTGGTCTCTGTGTAGGGAAGCTACAGAATTCGGTCACAGGAGGGAAGCCAAAAGACAACAAGCTCATGAAGTCACCACATGGTGCTCTTCAGACCCAACCATCTGCTGTGGGTTCTTCCATCAACTTAGAACTCTTGGAATGTAATTCTCATTCAAAAATTCAACTCCACTTTAAATGTACTTGACATATTTAATTAAAATGTATCATTTTCTCTTAATCTGGCAAAATAGAATATTTCCACCTATTGTGAATCACAGAAACTAGAACCAATAAAATTTTTTCTTTGTGATATTCATTCTTTTTTTTATCCAAAATTAGCAATATATGACTCATAAAGTGAAGAAAATACACAAAAATATTTTTTTGTTGGTGAGTGGTAAACAGAAGACCATGATGGGATCACTGATTTTTACTCATCACGATGATGATGGCAGAGACAACCATAGAAACTTGAAGTGTTTTACTTGAAGTGATGTGGCTTGTGAACCAACATTAACAGTTTGAATAATTAATAAGGTGTGTTGATAAACGATAACAGTTTGACCATTAATCATATATTGCCTGAGGCTTTTTTTTAAAAAAAAAGCTTTCAGCTAGCATTTACTGAAATATCTAATGGCACTAGTACAATACTGTATTAGTAAATAAACACTTGAAATTCAAAGCTATTCCTTGTTACACCTTGCTTACTTATTGTAAACAACTCCAGCTATATTCTGTTATTTGAATCACAGTTAACAAGTCCACAAAGAAAGTATAAACTTGTAATCTTTTTAAATATGAACTGTTTTGCAGTGGTGTTGAATTGGTCACCACACTACATCTGATGAGCCAGTATCAAGTAAATCTGATCATACATTTAAGTTCCCCTCCCAAGATTAAAACTGAGTTGTAGCTTGTACAGGAAGTTTGGAAGTTGCAGAGTGAAAATTCAATTTGGAAACAATCCTCCAGGCTGTGGCTAAGCCGTAACTCCAAAATGTTCTTTCTTCCAGGAATGCTAGTCCCACAAGACATGCAGAAAAACTTCTGTGGAGTTTGGAATGTAGGAGATCAGATACTTGCAGAGGTAAAGCTGTGAGGGGTGGGTTATGAGTCCTGCTTGGACAGCTCAGCTGGCAGGGCATTTGCTCATGAAGGGCAACCATCTTAGGTTTTTATAACACTTTTATTTATTTATGAAACGTCATATCTGATCATTTTAATGGATTCAGAGTATTAATTTCATACCTTTAGTTAACAGGCATAACAAAAGTTGTACAAAATGTTTTGTGAAAGCAACATTTTTTGGTTATTCCATGAAAGTGTAATAAAGTGCCAGCACTTGAGGAGATGAATGTGGGAATCCTTTGAAAATAGTCTTAAATTTGTCAATAGAACTGACTCTGAATAGCCTAAGACTGTCTACCTTAACATTCCTTTGGAATTTTCTCGAATGGGCCACAAATGGGCTGCCAGGCATGAAAATGCAATAGTAGGCACTGTAGTATTGCTTCTTCAGCATCCTGCACTCTGCAAGCTTCCTTTTGACAGTCCAGCATCCTCCAAATACAATGCCTGGGACAATGCTTTTCAGATGGATGTCACAACAAGCGGGGCTTTTCTTACATCAGCACTGCCCAGAAGAATGTATCTGGACCTCCAGCCCAGCCAAAGATAACTGTCACTGGGACTTAAGTTGGATCTGTCTCTCATCAGCTGATGTTGGACCTGTCATATCCTGACATCAGAATGGGCTCCGGACTTGACCACCACTTGAGCCTTAAGTACTTCAACTTTGGCCCTGACATCGACTCCAGGCACCAGCATTGATGCAGCTTCAGCACCATCTGGCTGCCTCTCCTTCCAAATGGGCTAAGAGACACAGTCATGGGCCAACTAGTGCCAGCTAGCTTGATGCTCTTGGGCATTGGCTGTGTAGAATGATCTGCTAATAAAACTGTTTATCATCTGAGAGCATTCTCTGACTTCACCTTAGCCATGGACCCAGCATTGCCCATTTCCTGAGGTCATCCATACATGACATCTTGATGGCCTGGTGGCCATCTTGATATCCTCGGGTGGAGTCAGGAACTTGGGCTGCTTCATTTTCGTGTCAGAAGTGCTGCCTGAAAGCAGCAAGTGACGTTGCAGAGCATTAATCTACTATGATACTTCAGCATGGTTAGTGCAATGTACTTTCCACATTAACTAATCAGAAAGAACTCTAAACAGCCAGGTAAAAATCATCAGATCACTTGAGGGATTGAAGTACTTTGTGAAAGGAAAAGGGAAGAGTATCTTTTGGCAAGAATGAGTAGGAATCCTGCAATAGTTACACACTACAAAAAATACTCAAAATTACTAGGAACAATTATTAAAAAAATCGAAGATCATTCACATAAGGTCAAAATCAGTACTTCCATCAATAGACTTAAAGCAATATGGAATGTAGTGAAGCAAGAGACAGGAAAACCAGCCACAGAACAACACAACAGCACTATAGAACTTAATGGGAAGGCTATGAATGATGAGTCACTGGCAGAAAATACATTTAATAATCATTTCTTAAATATAGTAGAAAGCTAAGGGGCAAACAGTTCAAGAGCAAAACCACAGCACTATGTTGAAAATGTAACTGTCATAAAATTCTATCATATGAATGTATCATCAACTTCTTCCAAAATTAAAAAAAATTATACATTCTATCAAAAATAAAAGCTCATCTGGTTTTGATGGTGTTTCCAACAGAATACTAAAAATTTGATCCCATATGCAATAAACCCAGTCTTGCATCACTAACTCAAGGCATTTTTCCAAGGAGACTGAAATATGCTGCTGTTAAACCCCTCTGTAAGAAAGGTGATTAGGTAGATGTTAATAAATACCTGCCTGTTTCACTGCTGACATCATTCTCCAAAATTTTTGAGAAGGTGATGTATCCTAGAATAGTATCTTAGCTTAGCAGCAATAGTATCCTTAGCAAATCACCTTAGAGTTTCAGAAGGGTTGCTCTATCCATAATGCCATTTACATGTTCATTAACCAGATTTTACAAGCATTAAATAATAAAATAGTGCAATTTGGTATTTTCAGCAACCTCTCTAAGGCATCTGTGTGTGTGAATCACAGATAAATGAACATAGATAAATGAACATTATATGGGACTGGTGGTAAAGCCAACCAATGGATAATGTCATATATAACCAAAAGAATGCAGGCAGTTGTATTTATTAATTCAAGCAATATAGTCCAATGACATAATTCTGACTGGGGAGAAATCACATATGGGGTTCCCCAAGGTTAAATCTTAGGTCCACCACTGTTCCTCATATATGTAAATGATCTTCCGACTCGTATACAACAAGCAGAAGTAGTTCTTTTTCCTGAGGACACTAGTATTGTAATCAATCGAATCATATATACAGAAAAAGAAGATCGGTCTCACCCTCAATTTTGAAAAAGACCCAACTTATTCATTTCTGCGCATATAGAGGTACTATACCAATGATAGGTGTCACAATGGTGAGGAAATCCTAAATGTGGCGGAAACTTCAAAATTCTTAGTGGTCCATATTGATGAGAATTTAAATTGGAAAAACACATTTTGGAACTTCTAAAACAACTTAGTTCAGTCACATTTGCACTTAGAATCATTGACAATCTTGGCAAAAGGCAAATCAGTAAGTTGACATATTTTGCATATTTCCATTCAATAATGTCAATTGGGCTAATGGGTAACTTATCTTTAAGAAAAGAAGTCTTCATTGCACAAAAATGTTCTGTGAGAATAATATATGCTGCTCACTCATGATCATATGTAGACACCTTTTTAAGGTGTTGGGCATTTTGACTACTGTTTCACAGTATATTTATTCCCTTATGAAATTTGTTGTAAATAATCCACTACAATTCAAGAGGATGATGTATTAATTACAATACCAGAAGGAAAAACGACATTCATTACTCCACATTAAGGTTGTTATTAGCACAGAAAGGGGTGCAAAATGCTGCAACAAAAATTTTTGTTCATGTACCCAGTAATGTAAAATATCTGACAGACAAAGTAATATTTGATAACAAACTGAGAGAGTTTCTCCTTGATATCTTTGTGGACAGTATTAAGACATCAACAGGTATGAGCTAAAATAGAGGCTGACATTATAGAGTCATTCTGCAAGAGGTAGAACAGAGGATGTTAGATGAGCTTCCACCATGATTGTCTTCTGAGTTATCAAGCAAAGTACAGGCAGAATTCCCAAAGAACTTGGGTGAAGCCATAGGCACTCCAGTGGCATTGGAAGAATTAGATGCTGTGACTGGAGTCCAGAACAGGGCACTGGGAACAAGACTGCAGACGGAAAACTAATAACAGGCATGATAGAGGGACATGGAGTGAGAACCATAAATTAAATGGCTGTTGGGCTCAGGGTTGTCAAGTGACACTCCGAGTAAGTAGAAACTCAACTAATGCATGCAGTGGTGGTTTATTAGATGGAAAAGACCATAATTTTTTGCTAGACATGGGTTTTCAGTTTGTAACCTTATGAGCTGTATGACTACTGCACAAAATATTCAAAAATGGCTGATTAAGTTGAACATCTTGTAGGTGGTAGGTTTCAATGAAGACATGTAAGCAAGTGCTGGGGAGTAGTCTGAGCAGCTGCAGCAAATTGTGAGAGAAGGTGGGGGTTGCTGTCCAGTGGGCTGCTGGGCAGATGCAACTAGGAATTTCTGTGACAGGTATGTAAATTGTACTGCTGCTTGCCTGTGAATGCCAAGCAATATGCCCAGGGTCTGACTGCACTAAAACTAAAATCTTTGACTATTTACTAAAACATGAAAACCACTTCCAGACATGCTACAGAAAATCTGATGACAGTGTCGGAATTGCAATAAAGAGATGAGCTCAATAAAATTATTATCATATTTATACAAATATTAGCAAAGTTATCAATAAAATTGGTTATAAAACAGTGACAAAAGGTATAGACTATATGTACAACACATGATTGGATAGGTCTTCAAGTCATCTATAGAAATGATCGTATTTATCTTATTGAACAAATACACTAATTGTCATAAATAATTTATTTAATATTGATTAAACTAGTGCCAAAACAAAGAGTTCTCACAGATACACTATAGATTAGCATCAGCATGAATGTTTTGCCATTTTATTCAAATTTGTTTATGTTTGTTTAGTAAGAATCACAATAAGTTAATGCTTGTGAGGTGATTATTTGAGCAGCATAGTATGGCAGTGGCAAGCTGAATAATGAGTTGAATTAGACTAGCTCTTGCCCTTCCATCTTATGATGCAGAAAAATGTAAAATAAAGTTGATTCTTCTGTGCTGTTTAACAAAATAATATCTGTCAGCTGACTGTCTCAATATATATATATTATATATGTTGGAAATAACTAAATATTGTAAGACATGTACTAATTAGAATGGTTGTCTAGCTCCAACATGCTCAATTGAGTGTAGCGGTTAGTCGTTTCATAGTTTTAAGTATTGGTTTGGAGATGGAATTATTTCAGTGTACACCTATTTATGAATTAGGTATTTTTCAGTGCAACAGTTTGGGACTGACTTAATATTTGAATAGTGATTTCTACTATAGCTATTGTGACTCAACTTTGCCATGGTGGATTGGTTATTGAATATAGCCTTGAATGAACTTAGTGAACTATAAGAATTTAATTCAGTTTGAATAGTTTGGGTGCACTGAAAATGTCTTTGGCTTACACTTGATATTTCCTGTGAAAATTCTGCTTGCTCTGTTAGGTCACTTAATTGAGCTCTTGTTATTTCACTGTGTTTCAGTGTTAGCCTGTGTAAGGCATCCATTTGAACTGGTTTGAAGAAACGGACAGTTAACTTTAATCCCATGTGTAGGCTACAGCAGTATCCTGAGAGATCATTCCTTTACTGTATCCAGTATTTTTAATTTATTCATCAAATGTTTTATAAAATTTTCACTGATGGTCTGTTAAATATTCCATGTGAGTAACTATTGCTTCCATAAGGGTGTGAAGCAGCAGTGTATGACCAAAATTTTAATTTTCCGATGAGCCACATACAACTTAAGGTTGTGCGCACACCCTATGGTAGTAGAGTAGTAACAAGTTGATTCTGTCTAGTGATTAATTCCACAAGAGATGTCAGTTAACAAAACCCCCAGTGTGAAGTTGCAATTGGGTTGGCTCATCCAGGATCTGAATGTAGTTGCAATTCACTGTTAAGACTTGTTTTGGAATTGGGTTCCATATCAATATTCTGAGGCCTTAATGATAGATGATTATTGTGGTGGTTCTGAACTTTAGACACTGTGAGAGTAGCAGCAGCATCAGCAGCAGTAGTAGTAGCTATGGAGTTGTTGTGTATTGGTGCACATTTGGTGTAACAGTGGGTACCAGCATACATGAAACCATAGTACGTGCTTGGTGACTGTGCTGCCATGTCTTTGTGTCACAACCTCTGCATTGCAAGTTTTGTGCCACCATGCACTCATGCCAGAGTCTTCACAGTGCTGCTTCCTGCATTTGTCCCACAACCTGTCCATGCTGCTGTTACTGCAGAGCCTTCTTGTTCATGCCACCACCTGACAATGCCACAGTTTTACGGGACTGCCACATCCGTGCAGCTGCTTGTCCATGTTGCAGTTGTTGGAGGGCCAGCGTGTTCACGCTGCTGCCTACCCATGTCGCAGTTTCTGCTGGGTCACCGCATCCGTGCAGCTGCCTGTCCACACTGCAACCGTTGCAGGGGCAACATATTAATACCACTGCCTGGCCACCCCGCAGCCATCACAGGACTGCCCTGACTGCATCGACATCTGTCTGAGACACAGCATCTTGGCACTGTTGTGTCTGTCCACACCACTGTGTGACAACAATGTAACTGTCACAGGACTGCTGTATCAATACCAACATCATTCCAAGGCACAATTTCTCAGTGCCATCGTACCTGTGCATGCTGCCTTATAGCCATACCACAGCCATTGCAGAACCACATGTCTTTGCCAGTGTTTGTTCATGCTGCAGCATCTCTGCCTCATTGTCTCCATGCTGCAGTGTCTCCGTGCCACCAGTTCCATACCACATGGTCTCTGTGCTACCAAGTCTCCATGCTACAGCATCTTAGTACTGCTGCCTCCATGTCAAATTATCTCCCTGGCAGTGCCTAGCTGCTGCATTGTCTCTGTAGTGCTATCTCCTGCCACAGTGTCTCATTGCACAGATGGTGAGCCCAGACATCAACTTCACAATGCATCACACCATAGTAGCGAGCAAAAGAATTTTGAGGCAAGTACAACATCAGTTGCATTTTTATGTTTGTGTTTTCAACCACCAGCCATGATTGACAAAATCAAAAAATCACTGAGTGATTGTGGATAAGATTGTGTATGTGGTTGACAGAAGGTCTGTTAACAGTACTTTTTAATGCCCTGAGTCAGGATTATCTGGGAAAATGCAATCTAATTTTGGAAATATGGATTCATAATTAGGGAGTATGAAATCTGAATCTATGGTGAGAGAAATGGACTTGAAGAATGGCAGCAGCATTAGAGAGTTACAATCAGAGCTTGGGAGTGTAATAACTTCAAGTTGAACAAATATATTTCAAGGAAGACACAATACATGAAAGTCACAGATCAAGTAAACAGAGTGAGATGTGTGTGCATTTTAACCACATGTAGAGGACACGCGTAACTGCCCGGCGGCACTTTGAAAGATCGGCAAGTCACAACACTTTTCCCCCCTTTGAATTTTTTGCCCAGGTCTTGATGGAGGTGGTCTGTAGATTGCTAATGTCCATGGGTGTTGTTTGACTGGCCATAAAGTCTCAAGGAGGAGGCTTCCCGTATGGACGGAAGTGTCCCCGATGATAACGGATCGAGATGACAGGAGACGTAGGGGTCGAATCTGCTGGGGCCCCATGCGACAATCTGCCTGTTGCGGCAAGTCCGGTTATTATAACAGGAGACATGGGTGATGTGTCCGGGTCCTTAGGAGAAGGAGGTGAGTAGAGTTGCTCCGACAGATGATGGTCATCTGGTTCCAGCATAGGCATGTCTCCTGGTGGTGTCAGTTCTTGTGCTGGCACTGATATGATGGAGAGAGGACTGCGTTGTGAGTAATGAGAGATTCCAGTATCCCGAGCATCAGGTAGAGCCGAAGGTGGTGTAGCAGCATCCAGAACAGGCGTTGCTGGCACACGAGGCTGAAGCTGGTCCGAATGATGCACTGGAACACCCGTGTCTGTCTGGATTTCATACAGGCATTGGGGACTCCATTTTGGCCGCGTGCCATATCCCCGTACCCATAAAAGATCGTCAGCGGTGAACCGACCAAGCGAAGGCACCCGTGGACAGGAGGTGGAAGGCCGCAGAAGATGAAGTAGCTTGCAGGTCTGTCAGCCATGTAAGAGCTCAGCCGGGTTGTGGTCACCCATGGGGGTGAAACGGTAAGAAGCCAGAAATTGGAGAAGTGCATCATCAGCAGAAGAAGTCAGGAGTTTCCTCATCTGAGCCTTAAATGTGCAGACCAGTCGTTCAGCCTTACCGTTTGACTGTGGATGGAATGGAGGGGCCGTGACATGCATGACGCTGTGACGGGCACAAAAATCCACAAAATCAGAAGAGGCAAATTGCGGACTATTATCAGTAACAAAGTGGAGGGAAGGCCTTCGAAAGAGAAAATGCGAGCTAGAGCATTGGTGGTTGCCGCGGTGGTAGGCGACGTGCAACAGACAATGAAAGGAAAATTAGAGTAGGCATCAATAATGAGAAGCCAATAAGTACCTAAAAAAGCATGAATATGCTCCCAGGGCTTCTCAGGCGAAGGCCACAGTGACAAAGATGACTTCGGGGCGGCGGCCTGTGTCGCACAAGGGCCGCAGGCAGCGACCATGAATGCGATTTCAGAGTCGATGCCGGGCCAGTACACATGACAGCATGCCAGAGAATTTGTGCAAGAGACACCCCAGTGCCCTTGGTGAAGGAGGCGCAAGACCGAAGCATGCAAAGACGCAGGTATCACAACACGCGGCGAAGCTTTTTCGGTGGAAAGGAGGATAACACCATCCCTAGCCATGAGGCGGTAACACAAAGCGTAGTAGTTCTGCAACGGATCAGAAGTCTTAGCGGATGGACGATCTGGCCAACCCTTCTGAATACAGCATAAAACCCGGGAGAGGGTAGGGTCAGAATCCGTAGCAGCCGGTCCCCGGTGATGGGGAACCCATCCACAATCCGCTGCTTGGCAACATCCAGGTGGAAACACGAAAGTTCGTCCCTATCGAATGCCAGATCAGGACCCATTGGAAGGCAAGACAGTGCATCATGATTCACATGTTGAGCTGTTGGCTGGAAATGAATCTCATAATTGAAATGTGACAAGTAAAGAGCTGAACACTGGAGGTGGTGTGCAGCCTTGTCGGGAAGTGGTTTGTGATCCGTAACAAGATGAAGTTTGGATCCATAGAGAAAAACACCAAACTTATGAAGAGCATAAATAATGGCCAAAGCTTCTTTTTCAATTTGAGAATACTTTCGTTGGGCATCTGTGAGCGTTTTGGAGGCGTAAGCAATGGGTTGTTCAGAACCGTCAGAAAAACGATGTGCAAGGACTGCACCGACCCCATATTGAGAGGCGTCCATGGCAAGAACAAGATGTTGACCAGGTCAATAAGAAGCCAGGCATGGGGCCTGTTTCAGCATAGTCTTCAATTTCTGGAAAGCCGCATCACATGACGCGTACCAGTGAAAAGGCACATTTTTACGCAACAGATGATGCAACGGCTGACCCACTGAAGCAGCAGATGGCAAAAACTTGTGATAGTATGCTATTTTCCCCAAGAAGGCCTGCAGTTCCTTAACAGATGTCGGGCGAGGAAGGGCATCGATCACAGTGGCAGTTTGCTGAAGCAGTCAAATACCATCCCGAGAGAGGTGAAACCCCAAATACGTGATAGATGCCTGAAAAAAGTTTGATTTCTGAAGATTACACTTAAGACTGACAGTCTGTAAGACATGAAAAAGTGTGTGGAGATTTTGAAGATGTTTGTCAGTTGTGGAGCCAGTGACAACAATGTCGTCTTGGTAATTTATACACCCAGGGATAGTGATCAATAATTGTTACAAGAATCGCTGAAAGAGAGCTGGGGCGCTGACAACCCCGAATGGCAATCATTGGTATTGATAGAGGCCGAAAGGCATGTTAAGGACCAGAAACTGCCAGGAAGCAACGTCGAGAGGAAGTTGATGATAAGTTTCTGACAGGTCAAGTTTAGAAAAATACTGGCCTCCAGCAAGTTTAGTGAACAATTCTTCAGGTTGAGGCATAGGGTAAGTGTCGATAAGGCATTGAGCATTTACAGTGGCTTTGAAATCGCCACAGAGATGAATATCACCATTTGGCTTAGCAACAACAACGACAGGAGAGGACCACTCACTGGAAGTGACAAGAAGCAAGACCCCTGAAGCAGTGAGACGATCCAGCTCCCATTTGACTTGATCACAAAAGGCCACAGGAATGGGTTGAGCCCGAAAAAACTTAGGCCAAGCAGTGGATTTGAGCGTGATATGTGCTTCAAAGTCGTTTGCACGGCCTAACCCAGGAGAAGAAAGGGACAAAAATGTCGTCGACAAGGAATCCAATTGAGCATAAGGAATAGCATCAGAGATGATATTGACAGTCATCTATGGAAACCCAAAAACGCGAAAGGCATTGAAACCAAGAAGATTCTCCACGTTACTATGATCGACCACAAATATGGGAACAGTGTGAATGACAGATTTGTAATATACCTCAGCATCAAATTGTCCCAAGAGAGAAATCTTCTGTTTATTGTAAGTCTGTAATTGCCTAGTGACAGGTGACAGGATTGGAGAATCCAACTGAAGATAGGTCTGAGAATTGATGATAGTGGCAGCAGAACCAGTATCCACCTGCATGCTAACATTTCAACCAAGTGTTTGGACAGTGAGGAATAACTTCCCTGAAAGGGAAGAAGTACAATTGACAGCCAACACAGAAGCAGAATCAGCGTCATGTTCATGAACTTCATGTATGCGGTCGGATTTGCAAACGGATGACACATGACCCATTTTTTTGCGGGAACACGCCACATGCTTCATCAACATTGCACAGAGGTTGTATTTCCCCGACGTCACCCCATGCCTCTATTTGCGCTCCAGCGGTGCGAGAAATTTCAAAAGACTGAGCGATGGGTAGGACTTCATCTAGAGTCGGATTTGCCAACTGAAGGGCACGTTGCCTAACTTCTTTGTTGGGCGCCGACCTGATAATAGCATCCTGTACCATGGAATCGGTGTAGGATTCTTTGTGAACTTCAGTAAAAAATTGACACTTTCTACTGAGGCCGTGAAGTTCAGCAGCCTAAGCTCAATAGGATTGATTTGGCTGTTTTTGACAACGATAAAAGGCAACACGAGAGGTTACTACATACGTTTGCTTTTGAAAATAGATGGACAGAAGTGAACACATTTCACCAAAGGACAAAGACGCAGGATCTTTCAAAGGAGCCAATTGTGACAACAGCCAATACATTTGAGGTGAAATCCATTAAAGAAACAGAGACTTACATGTTTGTTCGTCCGCGACATGAAATGCCAAGAAGTGCTGTCGAAGACGTTTTTCGTAATCAGACCAGTCTTCTGCCATCTTGTCGTAAGGAGGAAAAGTAGGTAGAGACGACGACGAGAGATGCCCCGCATTTTATGCCATGACGAAATCACGAATCGCATTTGTGAGAAGCGTTTGCTGTTATATGAGACCTTGCAATAGTTGCACTAAAGTAGCCATGGAAACATGTCGGTCAACGATGGAAAAGAAAAATCACTACCTCGTCACCAATTGTAATAACTTCAAGCTGAACAAACATATTTCAAGGAAGATGCAATACATGAAAGTCACAGATCAAGTAAACAGACAGAGTAAGACGTGTGTACAGTTTAACAGTCAAATCATAACTGAGTCCAAGTCTAGCGGCCGCTGGCTGGCTGGCCACTTAGGTGGCGCTGCTGCTGCATGGCTGGCAGACAGCGCCGCATGTAGAGGACACGCGTAACTGCACGGTGGCACTTTGAAAGATCGGCGAGTCACAACAGGGAGAAAAAAATTGGTAAAGTAAATGTAAAGTTTGAACAGTTAGAAGCCAGATTTACAGAGAATGAGAGTAAACTTGAGACTACTGTTAGACTGGGAGAGAAGCAGAGGGACTGTAGGATAGGAAAGGTGTTGGTAGTTTTGTGGGATAGGGAAAGTGTTAGTAGTTAAAGAGGAAGATGTGCAAATTGATCCTGAGAGGCAGATCTAGGTGCAAGAACAAAAATGTAAAATGTATTAAAGGCAGACAGATGTAGAATTCAGGTCAATCATGTCAGAGATTTCTGAATGCCATGATGAGATTAGAAGGGGAAATGAACATTTTGAAAGAAACTGTTAATAATGTAGCAGCTGGACAGCATAAAGGATAAGTTTGCAACTGGCATAAGTGAGTTTGCTAAAATCAAATTTTTAGAAAGGCTGTGAGAAGGGGTGTCTCAAACGTGGACTAATCAAAATGTCGACCAGTTTGCAGGTTACATACATTGGGAACAATGTTCTAGAAAAAGTATTGGGGACAGGCAAAGTAATTTGAATGGGCTATGTTACAGAAGTGGGAAGGAAATCATGAAGGAGTTCTGTGCTAGAGAGCTGGATAAATTAATTCATCTGCATCGGCCAGTGGGTGTGCTAACAGAAATTTCAGCTTCGACTAGAAGGTTGCCAGAATCCTTGCAATGGGAACTCATAAACAGTCCTGATTTTGCAGAAGAATTTCTCAAGTTTATTGAAAGTATGGATAGGCTATATGTTATTGACCAAGGTGTGTTAGACAGAGAGAGAACAGTAGGAATCAGGGCAAGGAATATTAATTATAATAAAAACAATTTTAAAGAGCACAGTGATCATAAATGGAGGAATGAGAGGACTGATATGTTCAGTGATGATTTGGGCAGCCGTATTATGGTATTCCATGATTACTCTGCAAGACTGCATTACTACCAAGGATCATGTGACCATTTTGGCTGATCAGATCCATCCCATGGTTCAACGTTTATTTCCCAATGGTAATTCTGTCTTCCAACAAGACAGAGCCACTGTTGGCACTACTTGCATCATCCAGGACTGGTTTTGTGAGTACGAGGATGAAATGCTGCATCTGCCCTGGCCACCACAGTCACTTCATCTCAATATTATTGAGCCTTTGGGTCTGTTTTGGAGATAATGGTGTGTGATCACTAATCCACCTCTATCAACATGGCATGAACTTGCCATTATTTTTCAGGAAGAATTGTGTAAGATTCCCTTGAAAACCATACAGGACATGTATTTGTCCATGCCGATATGACTGGAAGTTGTTTTGAAAGCCAGCAGGTTTCCTACACCACATTAGCCAGGGCATTGTGTTTTGTTTTGATGTTTCCATATTTTGCCCAATCCCTGTATGTGGGAGCAATATATTGGGACTGTATTTAATGAATTATTTAAAGGAAATACAGAAACTGATTGTGGGGAAAGATGTAAAAGTATATCTATAATGGAGGACGAGAGTAGAGAGTAAATTGCCATTGATACATTGAGGGGAATAGAATTAAATAGGATAACTGATGTAAGTGTAAGGAGCTGGTGGAACTACCATTAACTTGTGTAAAAATTAAAACAGCAGAGTATATTTCAAAAACAAATCAAGAAAGAATTTTATTGAATTTCAAAATCAGTGATTATCATTTTAAGGTAAGTTTTTGTAATTCCATGTCTGGCAATGAAAATTACATTTGGGACAGATTTTTCATATAAATATGATTGCAACACGAACAATATAAGGAAAAATATAGATTGCTACTCACCGTAGAGATGGCAGGCACAATGAAAAGGCTGTTACACGTTTAGTTTTCAGCCAAAGCCTTCTTCAGAAAAGGAAACACATACACTTTCATTCACACAAGCAAGCACACATCACACACAGATGATTACCATGTCTGGCAGCCTGAACCAAAATGCAGTTGTCATAGTGAATGGAAACAGCAATTGAAGGGGGTGAGGAAGGAGAAGGGACAGCAGGCTATGGGTGGGTGCAGGGACTACAAGGAGGCATGATAAGACTGCCACTAGGTGCAATGTTGGGAGGCTGTTGAGCAGGGAGGGTGGGAGGGAAGGGGGAAGATGAGTGAATGCATTGGCAGTGGACAGCACACAAATAGGGTGAAGAGACATGTATGTGAAGGAGGTGATAGGACAGAGGGAACAGAAACTGTTGGATGGCGGGTATGGGGACCAAAGGTTGAGGCTAGGATGATTTCGGATTGGAGAATCTCTTGTAAGGATAACTCCCAGCTGTGCAGTTCAGAAAAGCTGATGGTGGAGGGGAGGATCCAGATGGCACAGGCTACTAAGCAGCCATTGAAATCAAGCATGTTATGTTCAGTTGCATGTTGTGCCACATGGTCATCTACCTTGCTCCCTGGCAGAAGGCCAGTTATCTCACTCCTTCACCTATAAACTCTGCCAGACTGATCACATCCCAGAGATCCATCATAACTTCCAGTCCCCACTTAAAGCCTTAGACCTTTGCCAGAGCCTCTCCATTGAATATACGAGGCGCGTTTTTTAAGTAAGTACCATTTTGAAATTAAAAAAGGATGTGCTAAGATATCTCAATAATTTTATTTTTACTTGAAAGCCTGTACCTTAATCTACTTTTCTACATAATTTCTGTCAATGCTGAGGCACTTGTCACAACATTGTACCAGTTTTTGAATACCCTCCTCATATAAGTTTGCTGCCTGACTTGTTAACCTCTGCATCACCACTGTTTTGACTTTGTCATCATCTTGAAGACGCTGACTGCCCAGGTGTTTCTTCAAGTGCAGGAACAGATGGTAGTTACTGGGTGCAAGATTGGGGCTGTATGGAGGCTGATCTGGAGTTTCCCATCGAAAAGATGTGACAAGATCTTTGGTCTGATTTGCCACATGCGGATGGGCATTGTTTTGGAGCAAAACGATGCCCTTGCTCAACTTTACACGTCTTTTGTTCTGAATTGAACGGCGCAGATTGTGCAATGTCTTACAGTAAGCTACTGCATTGATTGTCTCATTATGAGGCAGAAATTACACAAGCAATACTCCTTTTCTGTCCCAAAACACTGTGCACATGATTTTCCAGGCAGAAATTGTTTGCTTAAACTTAACTTTTTTGGGTGAATCTGAATACCGCCATTCCATGGAGTGTTGCTTTGATTCTGTTGTGATGCAGGCCACCCATGTGTCATCACCTGTAACAATTTGGCTTAATAAATCATCACCGTCGTTGTGGTACCGCTCAAGGAAAGTCAATGCACTGTCTAAACATTTGGTTTTGTGCACATCCATCAACATTTTTGGTACCAAATGTGCACACAATTTTCGGTAATTCAAGTGCTCGGTCACAGTGCCATACAAAACACTACAAGAAACATTAGGAAAGTCACCCTGCAAGGAGATAATCGTAAAGCATCTGTTTTCTCTCACCTTATTGACCACTTCCTGCACCAAACTTTCGTTAACGACTGAAGGACGCCCACTCCATTGTTCATCATGCACATTTGTGCAGCCATCTTTAAATGCTCTCACTCACTTTGTTACCATTCCATCACTCATAATGTTTTCTCCATAAACTGCACAGATCCCATGATGAATATCTATTGCTTGTAGGCCTTTAGCACTATGAAATCGTATAACAGCCCATACTTCACAGTCGGCGGGACTCACGATTATTGGAGGCATCTTAAACACTCAGTACACAATGTAAACAAGGAAGAATCAGACTGTAATGGAGTCAGTGCGTAGAGTGTGTGTGTGTGTGTGTGTGTGTGTGTGTGTGTGTGTGTGTGTGTGTGTTGGGGCTTATGGGCGCTCAACGTCTAGGTCATCAGCGCACTGACACACATTGAAGGAGATGAATGTGGATAGACCTAATAAAACTGAAACACACACGCAAAGAAAGCAGGAAAAGAAGGAAAATGCGACATAAGAAAGTAGAACGTAAGGAAAGGGAAAATGTAGCAACAAGAATGCCACAGTAAATTGTCATTGGCTTGCCACTTACATAAAATATGGGTGAGCTTGTCACACAGTGAGTAAATTAAAATCTCTAGTACCTTCCGCCGTGGAAGTCGAACACACGCCAGAACAAATGGACATGGTCAGCCCATAGAGGGCTCCGCGTCTGTGGAGGCTGTTCCACGCAGCGGCTCTCGCGCAGCGAGGGCGCCACTGCTACGCCATGTGCAGACAGCTGCCAATAGCCACTCCCTCCGGTTTCATATATAGGGACCCGCTCTGCCCTAGTCCAGTCAGTCTGGTACTCGCTCTGGATTTCATTTCTATCTCGGCAGTACCGTGTTCTGGTCGTTGCTCGTTGTTGACATTTGCCTGGCCCTGGTTCTGAGTGGATTTACTGTTGGTGTTTGGTGTTGTGGTTTCCACAAGCCTCCGTTGTTTATCTCTTCCTTGTTGTGTCGGTCATAGCCGGTCGTGGTAGGTTGTTGTCAGTTGTCGTTGGTCTGTCGCCTGACTCGTCCTGTGTTTACCCGGTGGTGCGTGCTCCACCGCTGGTGGCTTCCCCGCCTGGCGGCTCCGATCTGCAGCCCAAGGTGTTCCCGCGGTTGGTTTTGGTTACTACAAAATCCTCTCCCTAAAATCTTTGTAAAAACATTTGACATGGCACAGAACTTTAAAACTTTAACCACATTCATCGAGTGTTGCCTAAAAGAGATGGCAGGTCCGTTGGCAAGTCAGCTGTGGCCCACTGGTCAGAAAATAAAAATGCAATCCAATAAAACATAGTGCACAGTGACCTGGACGCCACAAGCACCACACATAGGAGGGTCCTCCCGCCGGAGCAGGAAGCCATGTGTAGACAACAGATATAGGTACCCAGTGCGCATGCGCAGAATGGCGACTGTAGCGCTACGGCTGTGGTGTGGCAAAACAGTACTTACTCAAAAAACATGCCTTGTATTTCCCTCCTCACCCCTATGTCACCCTGTACACCCATCTTCTACAGGCTCCCCAAAATCCACAAACTCAACAATCCTGGATGCCCCACTGTAGCTGTTTATTGTTCCCCCACTGAAAAGATTTTGACTCTCATTGACCAATACCCATAATCTAGCCTCTCATGTCAAATATACTAACCATTTCCTTCACCGACTCTCCACAATCTCCACCCCTTTACTTCCTGGTTCTCTACTGGCCACTGTTACACCTCCTTGCCATACACCAACATCTCTCACCCCCATAGTCTTGCCATTATTGAACACTACCTCACCCAATGTTCTTCAGACTCCAAACCCACTACCACATCCTCACATACACCTTTCTAACTTTATCCTTACTCACAACTACTTCTCCTTTTGAAAGGAAGGTATACAAATAAATCTGTGGTATAGTCATGGGCATCCATGCCGTGCCCTCCTATGCAAACCTGTTTATGGGCCATCTAGAGGAGACCTCCTCCTAGACTCCCAAAACATCAAACCCCTAGTCTGTTTCAGGTTCAGTGATGATATCTTCATGGACTTAGGGGCAAGGCATCTTCATTCCTTCACAACCTCAACACTTCCTCTCCCTCTGCTTCACCTGGTCCTCCTCAAACCTCTGTGCCCCCTTCCTGGATGTTGCCCTCCTCCTCTCTGATGGCTATACCACACCTCTGTCCACATTAAACCCACCAAAGACCAACAGAACACGCATTTTGACAGCTGTCATCCCTTCTGCAAAGAAAGAAAAAGGCCTCTCACATGCAGTCTGGCCACCTGGGAGTGGTGTATCTGCAGTGACAAGAACTTCCTTGTCCAGTATGCTGAGGGTCTCACCAAGGCCTTCATAGACAGGCACTATCCCCCAGCCCTATTACCCATTTCATTATGAGTGACCTCTGACTTTGAGCTCATATACTGGTCACATCGCATGATGAACAAGTGATATGTGTGTTATACCTTGCTGGAATTCTGGAAATGTCTGCTTTTATTTGGTGTATGAATATTACATTTATGCAGTATACAGTTGAAAAGGGGGCAATATACATAATAATATTTAAGAGACAGGGTGCTTTTGTTTGATCATTTTTTGGAAAGCATCAAATTTGAACAGTCATAGAAGTCAGACCACAATTAGGAGAAAAACTTCTTTTGCGCAGTTTAAAGATACAACCATGCTCAACTTACAGACAAACTTTTTTTGCTTTCCAATTAGTTGTTTTGTCCTAATAATGATGGGTGTAGATTGCTGCATTTGCCTAATGGTGATTCATATCAACAAGGTGAAAAGTGTAAATGCAAGCTCTGTTGTTGCCTTTCACATCCATTATGTTTTTATACACATAAATCTACATAGAGTGCTAATATCACATCTTCAATTTATTTTGTTTTTCATTTCTATGCACCCTGTGCTCATGTGTGCTACGTTGCCAGACCTACGAATAGTATTTCCACTTCATTGTTCATTGTTGCAGTGTTTACATCTTGGCTTCCTGTCAGACAGGAAATAATTGTGCTCCTATTCATTGTTGTGTATTCATGTGTGACAATGCTCGTAATATAATTAGTTGCCTTATACTTGTGTGAAACTGCACATCATTTATGGAGTTCTGGGAAGTCTATGGTGATTGTGCACATGTTTACTTTGAGGTCGAAAAAGAACAGGGCCCAAGCAGTTCTGTGTCATAGCAAGTAAAGAGAACTTCTGAGTGTCTTGGTATCAGTGAAAGTACAGTGAGTGAATTTCAAGAGAATACACAGAAACTATATGTCTTATATTGCAAAAAATAATTCTGACAGATGACAGAAGTTTGTACTGAATGATTTTACACAGGGAGTCATAAGAAGAAAAATTCATGACTTCTATGTGGAAAAGCAGTTTCCAACAATGGTAGCCACGTTGGGAAAATTGAAGACTGAAGTGGAAGATTTTCCTGATATGAGTGAAGCAACCCTTTGGCATACTATTTGAATAATGGGCTTCAGATACAAGAAGTTCAACAATTATCCTGTGATGGTGGAAAATAACCAAGTAGCAGGAAAAAGAGATGAGCTCTTTCAGGAAATGAGACACTTGTGCAACACTGGGTGATGTATTTATTAGACTGATGAGAGTTGGTTTGGTGTAAATCATTCCAGAAAGTCTGGTTGGTAGGAAAAAAAATGCCTTTTGCATCAGAAAATGTACACGAGTATCACAGAGGAAGTGCTCAAGAGTAGAATGATTGGAAAGGAAGAATTCAAACACCATCCATTTCTGGAAAAAGGATTACAATGTGCCACATTGTGAATGAAGATGGTTTAAAGCAAAATGTTGGTTTATGTCTTATTGGGTGAAAATTGTTTTAGATCAGGCTGCATATGACATGATGATAAATCCAATATCATGAAATCCATCTATGAACTGGAGAAAGGGTTCTGTTATTGAACAGATGGAAAGCAATAATGTAGAGCTTCCATCTAATGCTACATCATATGAGGAATTTACTAAAGCTGGCCAAACTGGAGCATGTGTGACTGTGCTTCAGGGTGCAGGAATACCTTTTGGAAAGTATATTGTGACCAGTGGACAAGGACATTAAACTTTTGTGGTTTCCTGTAGTGCACTGCGAATTGAACACCACTGAATTTATTTGGGCATTTGCCAAGAACAAGGTAGCAAAGGAACAAGAATTTTAAAGTAAATGACACTTTACAGTTGTGTTGTTCTGCTCTAGAAAGTATTCCCCGAAGTGTCTGGAGGAATTCCGTGAGTTGTGCACACAAACTTGAAAGCAGTTATGCACAAAGAGCCCATTGTCTTGATATACTAATAGAACCATTGCTGATCCAAGTAGACAACTGCAATAGCAGCAACAAGACCTCAGCCAGCAGTGAAAGCAATTAAGGTAAGTTTTATTTCAGTCATCATTCTTTACTCTAAAATTTATTTGAGGTAATTGACTTTTGCATTTATTGTTGAGATGTGTTATACAGGTGTTCATTTGCTTTGAGCTGCTTGCGCATAAAGCATTTATTTGTGATTTTACATATTATCTCTCTGAAGTCACAACAAAAACTGAATGTGGAAATGCTGTACTGGAATGTGACTACGAAGTTGCCATTCTTCACTGATCTCCACCACAGCCTAGCATATATTGCAGCTACTAGCACAATTGCTTTGCAAGCTCCTAACTAAGAAACATGATGAGTATTCATTAGTAAAGACATATGATGCAACCAACAAAATTTCAAGCTTAACACCAGTGCCTTCACTGTCGCAATAGCTACAACAGTAAGCTCAATTACAGAATCTTGTGTTTATCATTACAGTGATGAAACAAGTACTCAGAAAATAACAAATATCTGCCTGTAAATAGAACAAGGTTGTATCTTTAAACTGTTCAAAGGAAATTTTTCTCTTAATTACAGTCTGATTTTTTACATATCCTTAAAGTTGTCACTCACAGAAAAATGCAAGAAAAAGCCCAGTTTCTCTTAAATATTACCATGTATGTTGCCCTCATTTCAACTAAGATGTAATATTCATATACTAAATAAAAGTAGACATTTCAACAATTCTGGCAGGGTTGTTGTTGTTGTTGTGGTCTTCAGTCCTGAGACTGGTTTGATGCAGCTCTCCATGCTACTCTATCCTGTGCAAGCTTTTTCATCTCCCAGTACCTACTGCAACCTACATCCTTCTGAATCTGCTTAGTGTATTCATCTCTTGGTCTCCCTCTACGATTTTTACCCTCCACACTGCCCTCCAATACTAAATTGGTGATCCCTTGATGCCTCAGAACATGTCATACTAACCGATCCCTTCTTCTGGTCAAGTTGTGCCACAAACTTCTCTTCTCCCCAATCCTATTCAATACTTCCTCATTAGTTATGTGATCTACCCATCTAATCTTCAGCATTCTTCTGTAGCACCACATTTCGAAAGCTTCTATTCTCTTCTTGTCCAAACTATTTATCGTCCATGTTTCACTTCCATACATGGCTACACTCCATACAAATACTTTCAGAAATGACTTCCTGACACTTAAATCTATACTTGATGTTAACAAATTTCTCTTCTTCAGAAACGCTTTCCTTGCCATTGCCAGTCTACATTTTATATCCTCTCTACTTCGACCATCATCAGTTATTTTGCTCCTCAAATAGCAAAACTTCTTTACTACTTTAAGTGTCTCATTTCCTAATCTAATTCCCTCAGCATCACCCGACTTAATTGGACTACATTCCATTATCCTTGTTTTGCTATTGTTGATGTTCATCTTATATCCTCCTTTCAAGACACCGTCCATTCCATTCAACTGCTCTTCCAAGTCCTTTGCTGTCTCTGGCAGAATTACAATGTCATCAGCGAACCTCAAAGTTTTTATTTCTTCTCCATGAATTTTAATACCTACTCCGAATTTTTCTTTTGTTTCCTTTACTGCTTGCTCAATATACAGATTGAACAACATTGGGGAGAGGCTACAACCCTGTCTTACTCCCTTCCCAACCACTGCCTCCCTTTCATGTCCCTCGACTCTTACAACTGCCATCTGGTTTCTGTACAAATTGTAAATAGCCTTTTGCTCCCTGTATTTTACCCCTGCCACCTTTAGAATTTGAAAGAGAGTATTCCAGGCAACATTGTCAAAAGCTTTCTCTAAGTCTACAAGTGCTAGAAACGTAGGTTTGCTTTCCTTAATCTTTCTTCTAAGATAAGTCGTAAGGTCAGTATTGCCTCACGTGTTCCAGTGTTTCTACGGAATCCAAACTGATCTTCCCCGAGGTTGGCTTCTACTAGTTTTTCCATTCATCTGTAAAGAATTCGTGTTAGTATTTTGCAGCTGTGACTTATTAAACTGATAGTTCGGTAATTTTCACATCTGTCAACACCTGCTTTCTTTGGGATTGGAATTATTATATTCTTCTTGACGTCTGAGGGTATTTTGCCTGTTTCATACATCTTGCTCACCAGATGGTAGAGTTTTGTCGGGACTGGCTCTCCCAAGGCCATCAATAGTTCCAATGGAATGTTGTCTACTCCGGGGGCCTTGTTTCGACTCAGGTCTTTCAGTGCTCTGTCAAACTCTTCACGTAGTAGCATATCTCCCATTTCATCTTCATCTACATCCTCTACCATTTCCATAATATTGTCCTCAAGTACATCGCTCTCGTATTGACCCTCCATATACTCCTTCCACCTTTCTGCTTTCCCTTCTTGGTTAGAACTGGGTTTCCATCTGAGCTCTTGATATTCATACAAGTCGTTCTCTTATCTCCAAAGGTCTCTTTAATTTTCCTGTAGGCAGTATCTATCTTACCCCTAGTGAGATAGGCCTCTACATCCTTACATTTGTCCTCTAGCCATCCCTGCTTAGCCGTTTTGCACTTCCTGTCGATCTCATTTTTGAGACGTTTGTATTCCTTTTTGCCTGCTTCATTTACTGCATTTTTATATTTTCTCCTTTCATC
Organism: Schistocerca serialis cubense; assembly: GCF_023864345.2. Taxonomy (NCBI): domain Eukaryota; kingdom Metazoa; phylum Arthropoda; class Insecta; order Orthoptera; family Acrididae; genus Schistocerca; species Schistocerca serialis. Next base: position 447,970,129 of record NC_064642.1, on the reverse strand, counting down.
AGTTAAATTCAATATTTCTTCTGTTACCCAAGGATTTCTACTAGCCCTCGTCTTTTTACCTACTTGATCCTCTGCTGCCTTCGCTACTTCATCCCTCAAAGCTACCCATTCTTCTTCTACTGTATTTCTTTCCCCCATTTCTGTCAATTGTTCCCTTATGCTCTCCCTGAAACTCTCTACAACCTCTGGTTCTTTCAGTTTATCCAGGTCCCATCTCCTTAAATTCTGGCGGGGTATAACATATCAATGTTTGTAATGCAATGTGATCAGAATATGAGCTCAGATTCAGGGGTCAGTCATTATGAAGTGGATAATAGTCTATAAACAGATCTGTGCCATTTTCTACACACCCACAATTGTCCCACCATTCTCAAGAACCAGCTAAAAAGAAGTTCCCGTTTCATTATTCAATACCACCTTGGACATGATCAACTGGAACATATCCTTCATCAGGTCTTTGATTACCTTTTGTCCTGACCTTAAATGAGGGACATCGTACCCAAAATCCATCCCACTCCTCCTTAAGTGGTGTTACGTCATTCACCCAACATCCACATCATCCTAATCCACCCCTATCCCTGTGGAATACCAGGTGCAGGACCTGCCCTATACACCCAGCCAGCAATTCCTTTTCCAATCCTGTTACAGGCTTATCCTACCCTATCAGTGTGGTTGGGCCACATGTGAAAGCAACAATGTCATATACCAGCTATGCTTCAATCTTTGCAGAGCCTTTTATACTGGTATCAGTACAATCAGCTGTCCATCAGGATAAACAGCTACCACCAAGTTGTGGCCAAGAAGAAACTAGACCACTCTGTGGCACAACATTCAGATAAACACAATATGACTGATTTCAAAGGCTACTTCACAAACTAGGCCACTTGGATCCTTCCCTCCACCACCATCTTTTCTGAATGGCACAGATAGGAGTTATCCTTGTATCCTTGTGACACATTCTTTGCTCCCAAAATTATCCCGGCCTCAACTTAAAGTAATCTATTGATCCCACACCTTGCATCCAAAAGTGTCCAGCCCCTCTGTCCTAACATCTCTCCACTCACACCCCTTCACCCTCGTTCTGTGTCACCCTCTGCTAACACATTCGCCTGTCTTTCCCCGTCTCTGCTCCATGCTCCTCTCCTTCCCTCCCCACCCCTTGCTTCCCCCCCCCCCCCCCCCCCCACTGCCTCGCTACCCAACAGTCTTCCAATTGCTACACCTGGTGGCAGTTTTGTCTTGCCTCCTTCTATTCCCTGCACACTCCACCATAGAGCACTCTCCTTTCCCCCCACCCGCACCTCACTATCCTTTGCCTTTGCCCACCCCTCTCCAGATTGCTGCTGCCAATGCAACAGTTGCCCGTGTCCACTGTCTGGCCACCACTCATTGGCCTGACCTTCTCTTCTGCCCCCCACGACTCACCATTCACTAGCCACTCATCTCATGCCAACTTTTCGCTCTCTCTCATATCATTGATCCATCTCACCACTACGTCATGACACTCAACCCACCCTCATGCCACCCCCACTCTCCCCCCCCCCCCCCCCCAACATTGGCCTAATCCAGAAAGGCCTTTCCTCTTTCACATCTCCACCTGCCACTCTCTGACTTCTTTCTCTTTCCCCCTCCTTCTCCCCCCCCCCCCCCCCCCCCACTCTATCGCCTCAAGATTGTCTGCCACTGCCATCACCGCCACTGCCATGAAGATGAGGCCAGGATAATGGCCTTTAGCTTTCAATTCACTCCTACTGTCTCTCCTCCTCTCCTTTACTCTGTCATTTAGTTGTAATCTACCTGCTAGCCAATGGGCCGTTCTCTTTCCTCAAACTCCTGCTGTCCCTTCTACTGTCCTGTCAGCTTTCATTTTTAAATACCATGCTGGCCAGTCAATCGGGCCGTTCGTTTTCCTGCTTCTTCTGATATCCCTCTGACTATTCTATAATCTTCTTTTTTTTAACCATGCAAGAAGTAGAAGCGCCCCTAGGGTGCTAAGACTTCGCCCCCAGCAGAGGGTTCAACCCTCCGTCACGTGCGTCTGTGTCTGCAACAGTTGCACTCCAATATGAGCTGCCAGAGGTGTGTGTGTGTGTGTGTGTGTGTGTGTGTGTGTGTGTGTGTGGGCGGTCGCGCGCGCACGGGTGTGTGTGTGTGTGTGTGTGTGTGTGTGTGTTTACTTTTCTGAAGAAGACTCTGGCTTTCTATTTTTTCCTTATATTGCTGATATTCCAATCTGGATTATCCATTATATGACTGCAACATTGTATTGATGGGGAGAATTGTAACATTTGATGCTGGAAGGTACTGAAAAATATTGTATTCAAGTGAGGATTGAAAAGGGATTAAACATTGTCTCTGCTGCTATCAGAAAATAAGGAAACTGGAAACTCTACAGATGGATAGATAAATAAACAAATAAATAAAAATAGAGACCTGTACAACAAAACTGTGAGTATACACTGAAAAATCATGAGCATGATTATGCTGTAATATCTAAAGTGTTTGTATGTATAAATTTTGTTTTAAGTAGCTATAAGAATTTTGGATGGTTCTTTTGTGTGTCTGTGTGGGTTTGCCTATGAGCAATAGGCATATAGAATTCTCATATGAATCATGTTTATTAAGGAATGAGCTGAGATTTAATTAGTATATTCACTGTTACAGCCATAAATAAGAGTGAATTGGGGACATGAATATGTTTTTTAAATTGAAATGGAACTTTGAAGAGTATGGAAGAATGTAAAAGTATGCAAATATTTGCACTGATGTGTATGTATTGTATTTCTTATCTGAACAAGCCTCAATTGAGAGCATGTGGTGGTACAGTTTTGCTAACGATCATAGGATTTGAAGTTGTGGCTCAGCAACCCACTGGACAGCAAACCTTATCTCCTCTCATATCTTGCTGCAGTTACAGGGAGTACTCCCCAGCAACTAGTCACCTAGATGACACTCAACAAATCCTATCATTTTTTAATACCTTGTACAGAGAACATACTGCTCATAACATTACACACCCCGAGTTCACATCATATTAGCCTGCTAACAGTGACACAAAGTCACACTAATCAACCACTTGTATGTTTGTCAGTTTGATTATCTTTATACTATATACCTCTTTACTTCTGTATGCATCCTCTTTGGTTTGAAGCTGGCACAGTACTTACAGTAGAATATCTTTGGCTTCCCTCTGACAACCATGCCTCCATCCTTGCTACCCTCCCTGTTTTCCTTTCCCTGTTGCTTCATAACCTGGGTTGTGAGTAACTGAATCTACTTTCCCTTCTTCCCTTTCTTTCCCCTCTCTCTTCCCTGATGAAGGAACATTTGTTCCGAAAGCCAGGAACGTAAATTTTCGGTTCTTTTTTTTGTGTATCTATCGACTGTACTGAGCTGAGGTAAGTACTGGCCAGCCCCTCTGTCTGTTTGTTAGTATTTGTTTCGTATCTTTATATGAGATTTTCCATTAATCATTTAGATCAGCTCTATGAAGAGTGTGTTTCATGACTATGGAATGGCAGAAAGCACAAGCTCAGGGTAATTTCAGCTATGCTCTGGGAGGTGGTATTGAAATAGGAACATAATCAAGTTTTAGCATACCGAAGGGGCTATAAACAACAGAACAATATGTGACAGAGCAATTTTGGTACTGAATATGGTGACAGTTATCAGACAGTATGTAAAAAAACTATATTCTGACTTGGGTCACTAACATATTCTGTTACAGGGATTACCAGAAACCACCAAACTATTTGGGATGAATGGATTGGACATTTTGGTTTCTTTTGGGCAAACATCAAAGGGAAATTGTTGTGCATTAACAACAATAGATCACCATTCATGCTATGTGGAGATGGTCAAATGAACACTCCAATACAGTGACACAAGCAATGGTCAATAGTTGGTTGTTAAAATTCAGAACCCCAGAGATGTTTATTATGGACCAAGGTACTAACATATTGTTAGAACTAATTAAACAGCTGTGTCATTTATCGCATATTTTCAAGTGAAGAACAATAGCATTATGCCCAGAAGCAAATGGCAGAATGTAATGGGTACACAGGACAATAGCAGAGTGTCACTATGTCAACAGTCACCACAATGACAGGGACACACTACTGCAGCATATAATTCAGAGTTCCATGAGACTGCAGGCTTATCGCCATGGCCAGAAGATGTCTTCACCACTCAAGAGATTGAAACCCAGAAGAGGGAAGGATTGCGAATTAGTGTAAGAGCCTGCAAAAAGTTACAATACATTAGGACCTGGCAAAGAGAAAATAAGGCAATGGAGTACCAGGTTGCCTTAATACCTTGTCAGACAATGGGAGATGCTGACAAGTCCATGTACCCCATTCAGGAACACCAAAAAGTTCTACACACTTTATCAGGTTTTGTACCAAGTAGTAGAAATGATCTTACTGGTAAATTTCAGTTTATAGCTACCTACTTGGTTGGACGTATTTGACCCTAGCAGGGTGCACAAGAAGCTTTGCCTTCATTATCAGCATTGGTCTCAAAAGAGGGGAGAGGTGGTAAGGAAGGTTGATGATTCTGCTCACACTACAGCTTTGAACTTAACATATCCTCTGCTGTACCTGCCAGCCAGTCCTTTCGGAGTCTCGTCAGCAAAGAACCAAAACTTCCTGAGTGAAAGCCTTGACACCAGTGTAATAAAATATCTTAAAAAGCTAATAGCACAGAATGGGCACATCACTGCAGGACATTTTTTTTTTACCACTCTCTATAGAACCCTGGAGACCATTGTCAGATCACGCTCATGGGAATCTCATTGTCATGAACTTTCTTAGTCACCATTTGCATTGCCTATGTCCAGTATTAGCAAAGAAATAATTGCCCTCCTGAGCTCACATTCCATCATCTGCCAACCTAGTGGGTCAACCACCATGTGAGTAGTAAATGTGGTTAGCAGTAATTGTAAATAAGAAGCATAAAGAAACAAACTTTACATAACAAGTGTGGGAAAGTAGAAATGTAAACACAACAAATCATGTAATGGATGTCCAAATTATTCACAAGGGAGGATGAATAAACGTGACTTCGGCTCCCGTGGGCCACAAATGATGGGCCACAAGTTACAAAAATATACTGGCAAGCCCTGCAGTATATTTGCCTGTGTCCTGCACTCTGAAAGCTGCCTCAGGACAGGCCAGCCTGCACCGCATACAACACCTGAGGCAGTGCTTTTGAGGTGTGTGTGACAACAAGCAGGGCTTTTGTCAGAACAACACTGCCCGGACAAGATCCACCCACCTGGATCTTCAGCCCAGCCAAACATCATTCACACTGGAGATGTGTCTCTTGTCTGGGTCTACTGACATGACCACCACAAGCATTACGCTGCATTTCAACTTCAGCCCTGAATATGGATCCATCCTCAACACCAATGTAGACTCAGCACCAGCCGGCTGCCCCATGCTTCTGCACCAGCTACCAGATGCAGCCACAGTCAAACTAGTGCTATTAGCTTGATGCTCTTGGGCATTTAACAGGATACACTCTGGTGGAGCCATTCAGTGCACACCAGTGCCTAGTATCCATCTTCTCAGAGATACTGGGTTTGCTTGGGTCGCTGTAGGGATGGCTTGCTACCTCTCAGTCTGCTGACAACAGACTTGCTGTTGGGTGCTCTCAACAAGATGACTGTGCTGATACTTATTACTCTGCTAGGCCACACCAGCTGGCTGCCACCAGCGCTGTTGACATCCAATTCCACCATCTCAGCAAGTCTCCTCTATGGGCGCCGGCCAACTCTTTTGTATTGAATGAGATGTCAATAAAGCTGTTTGTCATCTGAGAGCAATGTCTGGCTCCACCAATAAGTAACATCTTGATGGCCAGACTGCCATATTGCCATCATTGGATGACTTCATAGCTATCAGCAACTCAGGTTGCCACAACATGTTATTGTGCAGGTGTACAACTGTGCTGCACAGATTGTAAGTCGATGACTGAATGATGCACTATGTTGCACCATATACAGTTTAAGAAGATATCTGCACATCATTTTGACCATGAAATTTCTCAATTTTTCATCCTTCCTAGTGCTTAAAATGTTATTCCTTCTTGTTGTCTAATGCATTTGGGTCATAGGTGAAGTATATGTGAACACACCTATGGTGTAGTGTGGCTTTGTTATTTGTAGTCTTCTACAATAGCTCTGCTGTGTAAAAATGAATGTAGCATGAGTAGTCCTTGACACTTTATTTTTGTCCATGGCCATATGGTAAAATAGTGTTATTATTAACTTGTGTAGGTGGGGAGGGCCAGTGATTGTGGAAATTAGAGATGAATGTCAGGCATATATTTTGCCACTACATTTACTTTATGTTTGAACTACAGCTCAATGTTGGCTTTATGAGGAAGTGACCAAAAATATTAGAGGACTATTTCAGCAATGGTTACATCTGGCATGAGTGCAAAACATTGCTGAGATTGCTGCTGCACCAAGAAAACAGTGTAATTTACTGTCTCTAGCCTGACGACCAAACAAACTAAAGCCACAGTCTTACATATTGCACTTGGAAGTGCTCAATCTGCAGTACAGACAGTCATTTGTAGGAGTGTAAATGTGTAATGAATGAAAAGTCTGTTTCACATATTCCTTGTGGGTGCCGATGCAATGGACAGATGAGAATTAACATGTTGGATGTTATTGCTACACAAAATACTGCTTCTGTTTTAATCACTCACCTCTGTAACATGCCAAATAGTCAAAGAATATTAACAGATATTCTCTGTATCTCCTGACGACATCTGCTGTAGTTTTAGATTAAATATTAGATGCTAATTTGTGTCTACAGTCACAGCCTAAGACCCAAACAGCAACAGTCAGATTTGTTTGAATCCCTTAAAAGGTTGTAAGAAGAGCTGCATATTGTCTTAAAATGGTATGACATGCATATTCTAAAAGTGTTGTGAGGAAATCATGCTATGGAGTATGAACGCACAAGGATTCTGGTACAGACATCGAGATACTGGGACAGCGTTGTTAGAGAGGCCATCGAAATTCGCACCAATGACGACCAATAAACCGTGACTGTGGCTATAATCTTAGCAAGGCTTGAGAACCAGCGATTGGGTTAATCAAGAGTAAATCGAGCAAACGTATAGTTGTGACGACCACGGTGGACAGAGCCATCACCCCGATGTCATCTCAGACGCCGTTGCAATCTGCTCCACCACGCGACCATGGTGCGGGGCGTGGATGGCGGAGGGAGTGCGCCGCAGGTGGAGGGTATTTAAATCGGCTGCTGCCGCGACTGAGCCCAGTTCCCTCTGAGCAGCCATAGCATATGGATCTCAGTGCTGGCACATTCACAGGAGCTCAGTCCGTCAGTTCACCTGATGATGGCGACATGTATGATCGCGAAAATATTGTGCCCATTGGACACTGTAGATTGGCAGTACACCTGTGGATATTTTGATTATGGAACAGAAATGTTTGTTATTTGCGGTGGAACAAAAAAATGCACCTGCCTGAAATCGGCCTTTTTCACGCACCAGTTTTTTTCTTTCGGAGGACAAGTTATTGTACCGGTGCTTGGGAGGAAACACACAAAATTCTGATGAAAGTTGGAACGCGTGTGTTTGGAAGTTAGCCCCCAAGCATTTGCATTCTGGTGTGACGACTGTGGCGATTGCGCCTTCCTTGACAGTGAGCAGCTTCAACAAAGGGAATTCAGCATTCCTGAAGACCATGACAATGATGGACATCACCCAGTGACTCCATTTGACACAGTTGGCCAAGCATTTGGACGACCACCGGATTCAAGCGGCCGAGAACCGCTTGTCACCGGCTGTACGAGCAGCTCTGGAGCAGCGCAGGATGGCCCAGATCAAGCAGAATGCCCTCTATGAGGAAGGGGAAGGACTAGGTTATGGACCTGGTCTAGCAGATTGAACGTACATTGCATAATATCGCATTTATATGTAGTCGCGTAATGGGGCCCCTTAGGGAAATGGCAGCAAGAGAGGGGAAGAAAACCAATGTGCACTCCGTGTGCATACCGGGGGGAGTCATTCCAGATGTGGAAAGGGTCCTTCCGGATGCCATGAAGGGTACAGGGTGCACCCATCTGCAGGTGGTCGCTCATGTCAGCACCAATGATGTGTGTCGCTATGGATCGGAGGAAATCCTCTCTGGCTTCCAGCGGCTATCTGATTTGGTGAAGACTGCCAGTCTCGCTAGCGGGATGAAAGCAGAGCTCACCATCTGCAGCATCATCGACAGGACTGACTGCGGACCTTTGGTACAGAGCCGCGTGGAGGGTCTGAATCAGAGGCTGAGACGGTTCTGCGACCATGTGGGCTGCAAGATTCCTCGACTTGCGCCATAGGGTGGTGGGGTTTCGGGTTCCGCTGGATAGGTCAGGAGTCCACTACACGCAACAAGTGGCTACACGGGTAGCAGGGGTTGTGTGGCGTGGGCTGGGCGGTTTTTTAGGTTAGATGGCCTTGGGCAAGTACAGAAAGGGCAACAGCTTCAACGGGTGCGTGGCAAAGTCAGGACATGCGGGGACCAAGCAGCAATCAGTATTGTAATTGTCAACTGTCGAAGCTGCGTTGGTAAAGTACCAGAACTTCAAGCGCTGATAGAAAGCACCGAAGCTGAAATCGTTATAGGTACAGAAAGCTGGCTTAAGCCAGAGATAAATTCTGCCGAAATTTTTACAAAGGTACAGACGGTGTTTAGAAAGGATAGATTGCATGCAACCGGTGGTGGAGTGTTCGTCGCTGTTAGTAGTAGTTTATCCTGTAGTGAAGTAGAAGTGGATAGTTCCTGTGAATTATTATGGGTGGAGGTTACACTCAACAACCGAACTAGGTTAATAATTGGCTCCTTTTACCGACCTCCCGACTCAGCAGCATTAGTGGCAGAACAACTGAGAGAAAATTTGGAATACATTTCACATAAATTTTCTCAGCATGTTATAGTCTTAGGTGGAGATTTCAATTTACCAGATATAGACTGGGACACTCAGATGTTTAGGACGGGTGGTAGGGACAGAGCATCGAGTGACATTATACTGAATGCACTATCCGAAAATTACCTCGAGCAATTAAACAGAGAACCGACTCGTGGAGATAACATCTTGGACCTACTGATAACAAACAGACCCGAACTTTTCGACTCTGTATGTACAGAACAGGGAATCAGTGATCATAAGGCCGTTGCAGCATCCCTGAATATGGAAGTTAATAGGAATATAAAAAAAAGGGAGGAAGGTTTATCTGTTTAGCAAGAGTAATAGAAGGCAGATTTCAGACTACCTAACAAATCAAAACGAAAATTTTTGTTCCGACACTGACAATGTTGAGTGTTTATGGAAAAAGTTCAAGGAAATCGTAAAATGCGTTTTAGACAGGTACGTGCCGAGTAAAACTGTGAGGGACGGGAAAAACCCACCGTGGTACAACAACAAAGTTAGGAAACTACTGCGAAAGCAAAGAGAGCTCCACTCCAAGTTTAAACACAGCCAAAACCTCTCAGACAAACAGAAGCTAAAAGATGTCAAAGTTAGCGTAAGGAGGGCTATGCTTGAAGCGTTCAGTGAATTCGAAAGTAAAATTCTATGTACCGACTTGACAGAAAATCCTAGGAAGTTCTGGTCTTACGTTAAATCAGTAAGTGGCTCGAAACAGCATATCCAGACACTACGGGATGATGATGGCATTGAAACAGAGGATGACACGCGTAAAGCTGAAATACTAAACACCTTTTTCCAAAGCTGTTTCACAGAGGAAGACCGCACTGCAGTTCCTTCTCTAAATCCTCGCACAAACGAAAAAATGGCTGACATCGAAATAAGTGTCCAAGGAATAGAAAAGCAACTGGAATCACTCAATAGAGGAAAGTCCACTGGACCTGACGGGATACCAATTCGATTCTACACAGAGTACGCGAAAGAACTTGCCCCCCTTCTAACAGCCATGTACCGCAAGTCTCTAGAGGAACGGAGGGTTCCAAATGATTGGAAAAGAGCACAGATAGTCCCAGTCTTCAAGAAGGGTCGTCGAGCAGATGCGCAAAACTATAGGCCTATATCTCTTACGTCGATCTCTTGTAGAATTTTAGAACATGTTTTTTGCTCGCGTATCATGTCGTTTTTGGAAACCCAGAATCTACTATGTAAGAATCAACATGGATTCCGGAAACAGCGATCGTGTGAGACCCAACTCGCTTTATTTGTTCATGAGACCCAGAAAATATTAGATACAGGCTCCCAGGTAGATGCTATTTTTCTTGACTTCTGGAAGGCGTTCGATACAGTTCCGCACTGCTGCCTGATAAACAAAGTAAGAGCCTACAGAATATCAGACCAGCTGTGTGGCTGGATTGAAGAGTTTTTACCAAACAGAACACAGCATGTTGTTATCAATGGAGAGACGTCTACAGACGTAAAGTAACCTCTGGCGTGCCACAGGGGAGTGTTATGGGACCATTGCTTTTCACAATGTATATAAATGACCTAGTAGATAGTGTCGGAAGTTCCATGCGGCTTTTTGTGGATGATGCTGTAGGATACAGAGAAGTTGCAGCATTAGAAAATTGTAGTGAAATGCAGGAAGATCTGCAGCGGATAGGCACTTGGTGCAGGGAGTGGCAACTGACCCTTAACATAGACAAATGTAGTGTATTGCGAATACATAGAAAGAAGGATCCTTTATTGTATGATTATATGATAGCGGAGCAAACACTGGTAGCAGTTACTTCTGTAAAATATCTGGGAGTATGCGTGCGGAATGATTTGAAGTGGAATGATCATATAAAATTAATTGTTGGTAAGGCGGGTACCAGGTTGAGATTCATTGGGAGAGTGCTTAGAAAATGTAGTCCATCAACAAAGGAGGTGGCTTACAAAACACTCGTTCGACCTATACTTGAGTATTGCTCATCAGTGTGGGATCCATACCAGATCGGTCTGACGGAGGAGATAGAGAAGATCCAAAGAAGAGCGGCGCGTTTCGTCACAGGGTTATTTGGTAACCGTGATAGCGTTACGGAGATGTTTAATAAACTCAAGTGGCAGACTCTGCAAGAGAGGCGCTCTGCATCGCGGTGTAGCTTGCTCGCCAGGTTTCGAGAGGGTGCGTTTCTGGATGAGGTATCGAATATATTGCTTCCCCCTACTTATACCTCCCGAGGAGATCACGAATGTAAAATTAGAGAGATTAGAGCACGCACGGAGGCTTTCAGACAGTCGTTCTTCCCGCGAACCATACGCGACTGGAACAGGAAAGGGAGGTAATGACAGTGGAACGTAAAGTGCCCTCCGCCACACACCGTTGGGTGGCTTGCGGAGTACAATTGTAGATGTAGATGTAGATGTAGTCAAAACTTCAAACACGTTTTCTCGAAATGGCGTTTTTTTTATTGGGCGGTGCGGTAACTTTAAATCTACTGAACCGATTGGCATGATTCTTCATTTCTGACGAAGCTAACTAAATTGTCTAGGAGTTGTACCACTTTTATTCTGATCCATCAACTATAAATATTTTTAATTGGCCGACTAAGTCAAAAAATCGATGAAAAAAACCTATTTCTTTTCAAATGGTCGCCATTTTGTTTCCTATGGTCCAAGTGAGGTACACCTCCTAAAGAATCTTATATACTTCGCTAATGTCAACTCAATTTTGATTTCACATGATCCGGCTGACCTGTGACATACCACGCGTGGAGGTCTACATCAAAATTTTGTTTTATTCCAATGGCACTTCTGCCTTTGCTCTTCGACAAATATGGCAAAAAAAAATTCCAGTTTGTAGAGGAAATATCAATAAACATTTTGACCAAATTTGATATTGATATATATAACATATCCCAAGAAAAAAATTCTCAAAGAACATGCTTTTTTCAGGCCAAAGATAGTAAACCTCCCCTTAAGGGTTCTGATGTAGAGAAAGCTATTTACACTTACAGTGAAATGGAGTGAATGTATGGTTTCATTGGCTGGGAGGCCCCACCCGGGGAAGTTCGGCCATCAAGTGCAAGTCTTATTTCAGTCAACACCACATTGGACGACTTGCATGCCGATGATGAGGATGGAATGATGATAAGGACAGCACAACACCCAGTCCCCAAGCAGAGAAAAATCTCCAATCCGGCTGGGAATCGAACCCAGGCCCACTTGTATGTGAGGCAAGCACGTTACCACCAAGCTAAGCAGGCGGACACTTACAGTGAGGATGTGCTTGATTCATTAGATTATAAATTAGAGGCTACTGGCATTTTCTGTGACCTGTTAAAAGCCTTTGACTGTGTGAACCACAGCATTCTTTTAAGTAAATTAAGAATATTATGGTGTCCCTGGCAATACTGTGAAATGGTCTGAGTCTTATCTATCAAACAGGAAACAAAGGGTCTTGTTGCAAAATACCTGTGCAGGAAGCAGTCAGCCTTCATCTGATTAGGAATTAATTACATGTGGTGTTCCTCAAGATTCCATTGCTTTTTATTGTGTATATTGCCAAATGCTAAGTTTGTTTTGTTTGAAGATGATACAAACATTGCAATAAGTAGCAAGTCAAGTACAGATTTAGAATTTGATGCTAATCAAATTTTCACTGACATTAAATAGTGGTTTAAAGCTAATTCACTGTCATTAAATTTTGTGAAGACCCACTATATGCAGTTCAGAACCTCTAAGAGGTTTCCTTCCAGCATGTGTATAACATATGAAGACATGCAGTGGTTGACAGTGTTAAATTTGTGGGATTACAACTCGATAATAAATAAAGTCGGTATTTGCAATGAGAATGATGTCAGATGTAGGAGATATAAATATAAAAAACTTGCATACTTTGCTTACTTTCATTCTATTATGTCATATGGGATCATATTCGGGGGTAACTCATCAAACTGAGCAAAAGCTTTTAGGGTGCAAAAGTGTGTGATAAGAATCATTTGTGGTGTAAATTCAAGATGACCAAGTAGAAATCTGTTCAAAGAACTTTGTATTCTAACCACTGCTTCTCAGTATATTTATACCTTAACAAAATTTGTCGCAAGTAATACATCTCTATTTCCAGCCAATAGCTCAATACATATTATCAATACTAGGAATATGAACACTCTACATGAAGACCTAAAATCACTCACTTTGGTCCAAAAAGGGGTCCAATGGTCAGGAAGCCACATTTTCAATAAATTGCTAGCAACCATTAAAAACTTGATTTCAAATAAAGCACAGTTTAAACAGAGTTTGAAAGACTTTTTGATAGGCAACTCCTTCTATTCTATAGATGAGTATCTTAACAGAGACTGTTAAGCCACCTTAAGTAAAAATGTCTATCAGATTTCAGCTTTGACAGCACTTGGTCACAAAAATCAAAATTTGGTATTTTGTTTGTGATAAATTTATTAATAGTGCATAACAGTGTTTCATTCTGACAGCATGTTAAGTCAGTAAATATTAACTGTTCCACTTCATGGCACTGTAATCACCTATTTTAACAATCTCCTGACAAATGATCAGGGTAGTAAGTATTATATTCAAATGTTTTATGTTTTTATGTTATATTTTCTGACATGCTCCACACCCATGAGAATCATCTCATTTTTTAGGTCTATGGAGTGAAAACTGGATCTAATCTAATTTAATCTAATCTTTTGATATACCATTTAAAAATCAGCACAAATGTATCTCTTCTCCAAAAAAGTCCCAAACTGCTATCAGTGATGCATTATTAAAAATGTCCTACGGTCTTGTTTATAGACATATTTCATGTTGTACACAGTTATGAAGCAGTGCAGCAAATAAACAAATATATAGATTACTGAATTAGAGAAGAAGATCACTGGATGCATTGTAAACCTATTACCAAAGCAGTCATGTGAAATAATAGCAAATTCTAGACATACCTGGAATATTTCTCAATAAGACACATATATTTAAAGAAAACTGCTCACACTGGTGAATATATATATATATATATATATATATATGTATAAAAAAACAAAGATGAGGTGACTTACCGAACAAAAGCGCTGGCAGGTCGATAGATACACAAACAAACACAAACATACACACAAAATTCAAGCTTTCGCAACAAACTGTTGCCTCATCAGGAAAGAGGGAAGGAGAGGGAAAGACGAAAGGATGTGGGTTTTAAGGGAGAGGGTAAGGAGTCATTCCAATCCCGCGAGCGGAAAGACTTACCTTAGGGGGAAAAAAGGACGGGTATACACTCGCACACACACACATATCCATCCACACATATACAGACACAAGCAGACATATTTGTCTTTAAATATGTGTGGATGGATATGTGTGTGTGTGCGAGTGTATACCCGTCCTTTTTTCCCCCTAAGGTAAGTCTTTCCGCTCGCGGGATTGGAATGACTCTTTACCCTCTCCCTTAAAACCCACATCCTTTCGTCTTTCCCTCTCCTTCCCTCTTTCCTGATGAGGCAACAGTTTGTTGCGAAAGCTTGAATTTTGTGTGTATGTTTGTGTTTGTTTGTGTGTCTGTCGACCTGCCAGCACTTTCATTTGGTAAGTCACATCATCTTTGTTTTTAGATATATTTTTCCTACGTGGAATGTTTCCCTATACAATTACAGTGCTAACTGGAAAGATAACTACCATATGCACATAAAAGACCAAAATTAAGATACAAAAATCCTGAAACAGCTGGACACATATTTTATTAAAAATAAAAAACTTCCTTACAACATAAAAAAATATAAAAACATTGCCTAAATTCAAATCCAAATGGAGATGTCACCAAATTTTGGCTGACAATGTAAAGGAGTTTTTACAAGCCAGTACACAACTTATCCACAATATGAAATAAATTTTGCATTTATATCCTTTTCAGTTTATCTACTATCAAATAATATGACTGTAAATGTAATATATTCATGAGCACAACTGTATCTTGTGAATTTTGACTTAAAGTTGAAACTTCTGCAAAATAAGAAAATTGCTTTTAGTATGACATAAACTTTAAATCCTTACATAATTATGTCAAAAGTGCCTGACATGATACATTACTCATATTTTCAGATGTTTTGTAACTCTTGTATTTATATTTTGATATATCCAGTATCATTACGAAAGTGACCAGCAGATTAAAAATGAATAAATGTTGATGAGTAGGCTATGTATTACTTTCTGGAACAGGGAAGTAAACACGTCACTCTTTTGTGCCAAGTGAGAAACTAATTTCTAACAACTGTCTGACATTAACTAATTCTTGTAAAGAAAATCAATTAAAGTTTATGTGCTTTAAGATTTCCCTTACACAATAAACATTACTGATGTTTCTAGATGCTGTGTGTTGTGAAACCTTTGCAGATGCTCCACAAAAATATTTCAGAATTTTAGTGACACCATGCAGTACAATACTTGATGGCCGCAAAAGAATTTCAGTTCACATTGTAAATAGCTTTTCTATTTAGCAGACAATTTATGGCATAGGGCTGATGACATAATACTTTGGCAGCAGCATAATAGACCTTTCTACAAGACAAAAATACTTTTAAAGAAGAGTGGAGAATATTTCTTTCTGTTCTAATATTATGCCTCTTCTTCTTACAACCAGTAAACGTTATTTAAAAAGAAAATCAAGACTGAACAGTGGTTGAGAAGTCTGAACATGTTCTGTAGATTCAAAATGAAACTGCAGCACAGTTACATTTCATTGGTTCAGCTGAAAGGATAAATGATAATTTGGTCTTTTATCTTATTCTCAGTGATATGTGAACGATAAAATCCTCATGGCAAAGAACAAGTCATTGACTTGGTTAGGTAAAAAAAAAAAGATGAAACTAAACTATCATCAACCCAGAAGTTGATCTTCCTCAAATTTTTTTTCAGTTTTGTAAGCAAACACACAATAATATTTAACATTGCAGTGTATTTACTTGTTACATTTTATGCTTAAGTGTTCTCTGCATTATACCAAATACATCATGTGAAATAAATTCTTAGGTAAAGATATAGCTGTCACCATTTGTAAGGCATGTTTTTACAGTAGAGGGGACTGACCAGTGATCTAACAGGAGACCTTCGAATCTGTGGCATCTTTACCACTGAGCCACTAAGCTACACATTATTACACCTCGACACCCATGACAGTAAATAAAGAGTTGCTAAGGGTAGCAGAACAGATTAAATTCAGGACTGGTAGAAATGTGGCACATGAATCAAACTAATTTACATCAATGATTTGCTGAAGCTACAAAATTTCCATGAAAATTTTGTAAAGCTTCATGATAACACTGGTCATGAGTTCAGTACCATTATACAAAAGATGATCATAACTGTACATTATTTTCAGAAATCTACCAAAACCTTTAATATGAAATTTATAGAGGTTAAAATAGATGGTAATTACAATGGTATGCTGAAGGAATTACGTTTAAGAGGTTCCATCATAATACTTTCTACAATATTGATAAGCCCCAAGAATTGGTCACCACATTATTAATAGTCAAACAAACAGAGTCTCACAATTTAGATATATCCCTCTTGTATCAGTCTAGTGAACAGTAATTGAAGAAATGGTAACAGATAAACGTTTTCCTAAAGCAAATAAGATTTCAGAGTGGACTCTGAAGTTATAAATCAGTATGCTCTTCAAAATACACAGGACATTTACTCCCATTGGTAGTAAATACATCTGTGGAAACTGACAGAAGCTACGTTCCCATAAATTATAATGTAGCATGCAAACATCAAAACTGAATTTTACAACTATAATACAGTTTTTTGTATTAATTATTATTAACATGAGAAATTGTACCTACCATTAAATAGTAAGATATACTTACGATACATTCCTACAATTGTTGTAATACTGATAGATATAACATGGAACTGGTCTTTATAACATTTATGGTTTTATGCAGATAAAAATGACATGTAAAAGTAGAAGCTGTAGCAATATACAGGGTGTCCCAAAAATACTGATAAGCTTTAAGGACAGGTTCCTTGCACCAAAACAAGAAAAAAATGTCTAGGGGCTCTAAAACGCACACCTTAAGAGCTATGAGCACTTGTTCAGTAGAGGAAGATGAACAAGTGTTCATAGTTGTTGAAATATGCATTTTAGACCCTATCTTTCCTGGACTTTTTTTCTTGGTTTGATCCCTACAGTCTCCTCCCAGAATTTGGAAAGCTAAGTCCCTACAGTAGAAGAGATCTGTTTCATAGTATTGAAGATGAACAAGTGATTATAGCTCTTAAGGTATCCATTTTAGAGCCCATGTTTAACAGACATTTCTTTTTGTTTTCGTGTAAGAAACCTGTCCCTGAAGTATGTTGGTGTTCTTTTAGGACATCCTGAATAAAATACGGGATATAATTTTCTGCAATGAACTTGCTGACAGCAGCATCCTAAATTCAATACGTTTTTTTTCTTTTTTCTTTCATCCTTTCTTCTTAAGCTTTAAAACTTCATTCATTGTTCCATACAGATGCCGATTATGTGTCAATTTCTACCACTGATAGTATGACAATTGTTCCTTCCTGCATGTAATACGTTGCTAAACATGGCCTTTGTGAATGAAGTTACATTAGCATAATGACACTCAGAAATGAAAGTATTGATCTTATTTGTAAAACAGCTCCTTAAAAATTTTGTCCTCAGAATAACTACATTTTAATGTGGAAGTGGAGTAAGGTGTTAAATATAAAGTCCAGAAAAATGTAGGCTGCCTTTCATAGTCAATGTTGATGGAACAAAATGACACACTGTTACAATTCTTCCATCATGGGCGGTTTCTTGTAACTTGTCCTGTGTAGCTGGCCGCTGTTGATAAACTTCATGTGTAAGGTCTGGAGACATTGATGGATACTCAACAGATCCTCTTCAATCTATCCATCATCAAGATAGATTTTCATCCAAGTAAGCTCTGACATCTCTGTGGCAGTTACATGGAGCGCCATCTCATTGTAGATAAAATCTTTCATTTTCAAACACCTCTTGGATGGCACATAAAGTCGATGTTTGCAGCAGATGAACATACACCTCACCAGTTATGATATCTTCAAAGAAGAATGGGCCAGTCAATCTGTGCATTGACAAACCACATGACACATTAACACCCAGTGATTAACATGTTTTGAGCATGAATGTGAGAATTTTCAGGAGCCCAGTACATGCAGTTGTGGCAGTTTGCAGTACCGTTCAGTTTAAATTGTGCCTCATCAGACCATATAACCCTCTCTGCAAACCATTCATCCTCATGAAGTATGCCTTTGAAGCACTCACAGTACTCCACCTTTGATCTGGATTGTCCTCATTCATAGCATGCAGCGATCTTGGAAAGTACACTTTCCACTTTGCAGCCTTCAGAGAGATGGTATGCTTGATCAGTTTACCCTGCTTTCATGTGCACCCTGCTTCATAGATTTTTGAGGTGGCCTAGTAAAATGTTGCAACACAGCAGCATTGGAAGCTTACTTATTATTGTTTCTGGTCAGTCAGAGCTTTCCTTATGCATATCCTGAACAGTACTACTGGCTTTATCCCAAACACAAAAAATTGTTGTGCATGTTGGTGGCTGAGTTTCATACATGTTACACTATTGCTGTTGTACCTCCATCATGTTTCTGTACTCCCAGTACCACTTCAATATGGCCTTCCATTGCTCAAACGACAATCTTACTTTATTCATCACTGCACTGTCATCTCTTGAAAAATGTATGTCAAGATCTTTTGAGAAAACAATGGACTGCTACCACTCTAAATTGCAGCCCTATGTCATTTTGTTCCAAAGATATTTACTATCAAAGAGTGTCTACATTTTGCTGGATGCCTCTGGATATGGGTGGTCACCATCACTAACTGAATCTATGAATGGATGACCAGTAACCAGCTGCTGGACATGCTGTGTGTCATGACTTGGGAGACCTTAGTCCCTGCAGTATCACACTGGTCGTTTGAATACCACCAGGTAACACTAGTTTTTCTGAACTCTGAATATAGGAATTTTCTGTCCAACATATCCACCCACCCTATCACCTATTGTATTCAAGCTCAGTTAGCACGCTCAACCTCTCCTCCCGTATTCTGCGTTGTGCTTGTTTATCATAAATCAGTATAGCCAATGCCTTGTTGATATAGCCATCCTTCTCTGCCCTCACTATCTGTACCATTTGGTTGTAGTTACTGCAGTTAATTCCACTGATAGCACTTTGTAATATGGGATTCTGGGTGTGTACCTTGATTTTTTCCAGGAATCTTCCACATCAAAGGAATTTTTGAAGCTGTTGTGTCTAATTAAGTATAGTTAATTTATTTTTTCTTTCTGTTAACATATTAATCAATGTTCTTTTCTCTTCAATTGATTTTACTATTTGTTCACAAGATTTTCTTTCAGTCCAGCATGTTTTTTTGGCTCCTCTCCATATCCATGTAACCACTGCTTCTAATTCTTTTCTTTTCTTATTTCCTCAGAATCCACTCTTGGCAACCATAACATAAAGTGCTCCAAATAAATGACTTAATAAATTTTTTTTAAGTTTGTATAATAATATACCATTTCTGTAATTATTAATTCTATTATTGTGCTTGTTAGGATTTTATTATTTACTCATTTGTTTTAGTTTTGCCATTCCTCTCTTTTCCTTTTTCTTTCTTGACCCTAATTGCATTAATCTTTTCATTTTTCATTTTATCTTCACCTTCTAAAATATTTTACTTCTCATTCTACCATGTATGGTCTAAGACAGGCACGTAAGTTGCTTAATGACCTTTTTCCTCATGTATTTTAGTCTTCGCATTTCCTCAGCCTCAGAACACTTGAGTCCTCATTAATCTAGGATCTGTATGATTTGTACCACTCCTCCCCTCCCCCTTCCCCTCCCTCTCAAGTCCCTTCCATCCTTCTCAACCAATTCCCTTTTCCTTATTAAGAAAGGAAAGAACTAGTTCCAAGAGCTAGAAGTAGTGTTCACATTGTGCTTCAAAATACAATTTTACAGCATCACTAATTAATCTATTTTGAAGGTGAGTTTTATATTCTTTGTGTTCAAAACAGATCCTATTATTCAGAATGAAATTTTCATTCTGCAGCCAAGTGTATGCTGATATGATACTTCATGGCAGATTAAAAGTGTGTGTAGGACTGAGATTCAAATTTGGGCAAGGTTTGCAGGAGAGTTTCTGTGAAGTTTGGAAGCTAGAAGACAAGGTATTGGTGGAAGTATGGCTGTGACAATGGGTTGTGAGTTGTGCTTGGATAGCACAGTTTGTAGAGCACTTGCCTACGAAAGGCAAAGGTCCTGAGTTTGAGTCTCAGTCCAGGACACAGTTTTAATCTGCTAGAAAGTTTCAGATCCTATTATTGATTAGTGTAAGTTACATACCCAAAGTGCTTTCGTTGTTTCTTCTTTTTTACACTCATTCCTTCATATGTCGCTCTTGCTAATAGCAGTTTCTTCACGTCAGGGCCTTCCAGTACATAGTTACTATACACACCACCTACCACTACAGAAGTGTCTTCCTTACGTTCCAGTATTGCTGTCTGCTCCTTTTAAAATGAGTGCAATATTTTTTTAAAAGTTAGCACTGTAGGTCCTTTCTACTATTCTGATTACAAACAACAACTGTCATATAAATACCTTCAAAAATTCTTTGTCTACCAATACATTGTCTAAATCAAGTACTCTAATTGATGAAAGCTGCAGTTGTAGCACAGTAAGAAGTGTCATACAGTCTTCTTGTGAAAGTGGATTGAATCCTATTTTCAAGACTTCAAGGCTTCTGTTTTTCTGCAGTCCACCTTTAATCATATTTATAGATGCTCCTGTTAATCTGTAGGAAAGGAAAAAGGAACACAATGAGAATATGTGTGTGAATATTTCTCTCTTCACAGCAACAAACAGAAATAACATCTGTTATGAATGATTACATAATAGTACAAATGTGCTTAGTATGCTTCCGCCAATTTCTGTGACAAGCTAATAATATGCTACCAATAGTGTATGTGTCATTTCTAGTACTAGCATTGTCATCTCTCTCTCTCTCTCTCTCTCTCTCTCTCTCTCTCTCTTCTCTCTCTCTCTCTCTCTCTCTCTCTCTCTCTCTCTCTCTCTCTCTCTCTCTCTCTCTCTCACACACACACACTCACAGTTGCTATCTATATATCACACAACAAGAAAAGTCATTAAGGGCATGTGGTAGGGTCGGTGCATAAAAACTCCTATAAGTAACTTAAGACCAACCATAGTAAAGTGCAAGCTGGCACCTGTTTGGAGGGGTTTGGAGTGTGTTCTATTAGTGGTTTTGAGTTATTAAATTTTCTTTCTTTCATGTTTGAAATTGTCCTCTGTTGACCAGACCATTTCCACAACTTGTGCAGTGGAACAGGCCTTTGTTGTGAGCCAAATGTAGTTTATACCAGTTAGGGACTGATGGTGAGGCATGTTTTGAAAGTGTTGCCTGTAGGCAACCAATGGAAATCAGCCTTCAGCATTACAACAGGCAACCTTTATTCATGCTTCTAGTACTTCAGACTTTGATCTGCTGGAATTTACCCATGATGGCCTCTGTGAGCAGTTGGGACATGTTCGCCTTCCTGTATACTGAAATTCGTTGTTCTTTTTACCTATTTAATTCTCCTGTTATCATTTGAAGCTGCCCTTACTGGATGACCACTCCCTCCTCCTTCCTTGCTCCTGTACAAAACTGGTGTCTGTGCAATGAGATCACCCACCCTATATCCATAAATATCTATATTGTCATAGTTGGATATCATTGTACATGTGTTGTCGTTGGCTGAGGACACAGCAGGTCCATGAGTTACTGGCTTCTGTCTCTCTCCAGGTGGGAATGCACTAGCTGACACTGCATATTCTGCCACAATGTTGAGCAAAGTCTTACTGCTTTGCCACAGCCCACAAGCCCATGCTAACATGTACTGAACCTTTGCTGCTGCACAACATGCCTGCCTGGTACACATGAAGTGGCCCCCCTGTGACCTCATGAACCACCCCCACAGCCTTTCTGGCATCCCCTGCACTGCCTGCAGCTCACCATGGCTTCATCATCATGCCATACCATGCCATGCTGTGTGCCACGTAGTCGCATGGCCCATTTCCCCCAGCAGTGTATCTCCGCTGCCAGGGCAGTACCCTCTTACCACAATTTGCAGCGATGTGGCCATCTGCTGCCTATCTGTGATTGCATCTAGCCACTGCATGCCCACCTGTGGCTGCCACATGTTTGTGGCACCCAGAGGCCTGCATGTGCCATTGTTACCACTGTCCTCTATGTGCCACCCCACTGCCTCAACTCACTGCACCCAAAGTAAGTGTTGCCAGGCTAAGCACACCAGCTGCCAACTGATCAGTGGGAAACAATGAGATAGTTGTAGCCAATGGCAGAGCAAACCATTTTCTTTGCAGATACTTTGTACTAGTGTGGAATAGATTTTTTGTTGTGTTTTGTAATAGTGTACTAGCAATGTAGGCTTCAATCCATAAAAAAATGCCATTTACAAGTCACAGTTAGAGAGCAGAGCAGAGGAAAACAGTAATGAGGACCCTTTTAAGGCTTTGTAGGAACAGATGAACCAACATTCCCATAATAATTTTGATTTAGAGGAGAGCTTAAAGTAGATGCATGCACAGCTGTCTGTGTTAAAGATTCAAGTTTTCAGGCTACTCCTGAGGGGCCTAGGGAAACTGACACCAGCATTGCCAGCCCACAGTTTAACATAGAGAGCAGCTTCCCAGCAGTTACTTTTATCCTTTCCTTTTTGTGGAAACCCAAAGAGAATGTGTCCACTTTCTTACAAAATGTTCACAATGTTTGTTGTATTTGTTTATGGTCACATGGCTTTCTGCTGGATGTGTTGCATTTCAACCTATCGAGTGATGCATGCAATTATGTGAAGTCAGTAAACACATTGAGAAATACACAAAGTTTTGAAGTATTGACCACAGGGTTAGCAGGATGATATTTGGCTACTATTAGGACAAATTTTCTACACTTAGGCAGAGGCAGGCAGAAGATTTTGAAGCATTTACTGACAAGATTTGCACAAACTTCTCTTGTGCATACACCCTGAGGCAAGATGTGACATGGAGAATAATGTACTGCTGGAAGAGCCTGATGTGTGAGCTGTCAGTGTGTTTGTCAGAGGCATAAGTCTGCAAATCAGAGGTGAGGTCATCAGCTTTGTTTTTGCATGAGGCAGTTCAACTCATGCTATTGGCCAAGGAGGCTGGGCAGTTTGTTTTTACCCCCCATGCAATAATGACTTTTGCCATGTCACAAATGAAACAAATAGTGAGCGATGCAAACACTGATAATAAATTCAACTGGGAGGAGCACACAACAGAACTGCTGAAGTGACTTAACAAATCTTTATTCGCAATGCGAATTGTGTCAGACATAGGGGATATAAAAATGAAAAAGCTGGCATACTGTGCTTACTTTCATTCCTTATTGTCATATGGGATTATTTTTTGGGGTAATTCATCAAGCCAAGCTAAAGTTTTCTGGGCACAAAAATGTGCAGTAAGAGTTACATATGGTGTGAGCTCAAGAACATCCTGCAGAAGCCTGTTTGGGGAACTAGGGATACTAACTACTGCTTCCCAATATATTTATTCCTTAATGAAATTTGTCATTAAAAATATATCACTTTTTCAAACCAACAGCTCAATTCATGGAATCAATAATAGAAATCAGAATAATCTTCACAAGGATTTAAAGTCACTTAGTCTTGCACAAAAATGTGTCAATTATTCAGGAACACACATTTTCAATAACTTGCCAGCAGCCATTAAAAGCTTAACAACCAATGAAATTCAGTTTAAGAGAAGCCTAAGGGATTTATTGGTGGCCAACTCCTACTCCATTGATGAATTTCTCAGTAGAACCAACTGATTTTTATATATATATATATATATATATATATATATATATATATATATATATAAAAACAAAGATGATGTGACTTACCATACGAAAGCGCTGGCAGGTTGATAGAAACACAAACAGACACATACATACACACAAAATTCAAGCTTTCGCAACAAACTGTTGCCTCGTCAGGAAGGAGGGAAGGAGAGGGAAAGACGAAAGGACGTGGGTTTTAGGGGAGAGGGTAAGGAGTCATTCCAATCCCGGGAGCGGAAAGACTTACCTTAGGGGGAAAAAAGGACGGGTATACACTCACACACACACACACACATCCATCCACACAATTTACCTTAGGGGGAAAAAAGGACGGGTATACACTCGCACACACACACACACACATCCATCCACACATATACAGACACAAGCAGACATATTTAAATATGGTCTTTAAATATGTCTGCTTGTGTCTGTATATGTGTGGATTCCACGCGGGAAAAATATATTTAAAAAACAAAGATGATGTGACAAAAGCGCTGGCAGGTTGATAGAAACACAAACAGACACATACATACACACAAAATTCAAGCTTTTGCAACAAACTGTTGCCTCATCAGGAAAGAGGGAAGGAGAGGGAAAGACGAAAGGAAGTGGGTTTTAAGGGAGAGGGTAAGGAGTCATTCCAATCCCGGGAGCAGAAAGACTTACCTTAGGGGGTGTATACCCGGGTGTATACCCATCCTTTTTTCCCCCTAGGGTGGGTCTTTCCGCTCCCGGGATTGGGGTGGCTCCTTGCCCTCTCCCTTGGAACCCGCTTCCTTTTGTCTTTCCCTCTCCTTCCCTCTTTCCTGACGGGGCGGCCGTTTGTTGCAAGGGCTGGTGTTTTGTGTGTATGTTTGTGTTTGTTTGTGTGTCTGTCGACCTGCCAGCGCTTTCGTTCGGTGGGTCACATCATCTTTGTTTTTAGATATATATTTCGTACGTGGAATGTTTCCCTCTATTATAACCATATATATATATATATATATATATATATATATATATATATATATATATATATATATATATATATATATATATATATAACTTCTGCACAATTTCAGTGCAATAATGTGTTCATTGTAAATGTGTGTGTGTGTGTGTGTGTGTGTGTGTGTGTGTGTGTGTGTGTGTGTGTGTAAGTACAATCTAACTTCTGCACCATTACAGTGCAGTAATGTGTTCATTGTAAATAAGTATTATAGTAGTTGTATTACACGTTTATTACCTTATAAATAAATAAAAAAACTTTTTTATTTTAAATTCAGTGCATTAGAATTTGTAAAATGACTCTTTCATATAGTGTTCATTAAAAAATGACGATCATTTCACTTGGGGCCTGTGGAATGGTACATTAGCTTATTTGTTTTAGTTGTAAATATTTGTCATGTATTGTTGTTTTTCTGACATGTTCTACATCCTGGAGGACCTCCTCACTACGGATCAATTGGAAGGAAAGTAAATCTAACCTAATCTGCCAACAAATGTCGAGCTCTGTACTGCCTCCGTTGTGGGGAAATTGGTCAACCAGTTGTTGACAGTCCCCAGTCATGGAGTAGAGCATATCACAGCTAAAATGAATTCCAAAATCATGGAGGCAATGGAAGAACTAATTGGGGAAATGGCAGAGGACCTGAGCACTCGTCTTTCCATACTTCAAATAAGATTAGTAAACGCCATTAAATTTAGGGATTAGAGAAAAGTGCCAAATGTGATGGTGGTTGACAAAATTCAAGGTGACAGCTCAGAATTTTGATAGAAATGATTGCACAAATCAGCATCTGTTTCTACCCCCTGTCAATAAGTGGTCATTAAAGCCCCCTAACTATCGTATTAGTGGTCTGGGAAAGGCATTGATAGGGCCTGTGGGAACTTCACATATTGCACTGATGTTTGATGGAATAAAGTGAGAGTTCATGGTGGAAGCATTGTGGAAAAAGAGGATAGGATTTGATGTTATCCTGGCTAGTGATTTTCTGTACCATTTTCAAAGTGGCACCGACTGTAGTTCGGTATCCAATTTGGCTGTTATAACACTGAACAGACCTTGGGAACCCAAGAGAAGGGGCCTATTCCCTGAGATTTCAATGAACTGCATATCTGCTGTTAGTTGCCAATTCAGCTGAAAGCATACATGACAGCACTGGAAAGTTTTCTGGGTCAGCCAAAATTCAAGAGCCTGTCAGAACTATCTTTCTGGCTGACCCACTCACCCAGAATGAACTTATAGAGTGACTCCAAATTCACATGAAATGGTGCCTGAGACTATGACTGGAGAACGCATCCCTGTTTGTATAGATAATTTTTGGATGAGGGATATTGAAAATTCATGTGGAACTATACTTGGCAGCATACAGAAAATAGCTGATGATGAACAACCTCAGACAGGAGGAAAGCATTTTCAAAAAAATAGGAAGCAGCTGTCATTATCTATGAGGGAAGATTGCACAATCATGCCATATCTTAGAAATTGTTTGCAGGAATAACTGTCACATTTATCAGAATCAGATCAAAGCCTTTTACATCCAGTACTGGGAGGAGTTTGCATTCCTATTTGAGGAGAGGCAGTATTTGCTGGCCAAACTTCACATAGTATGTAATTCTGACTAGGAACGCTAGACTAATACCACAAAAATCCTATCATTTTCCTATTACATTCCTTATCATTTGCATCAAGTGGTGGGAGATCGTATTTAGCAACAATGCAACAATTAGATGCTGGAATCATCAGCCATTCTACAGCCCCTGTGCCTCACCTATAGTAATTGTACCCAAAAAGTCTGTTACTGATGAGAAAACCTATTGCCCATACATTGATATACAAGTAGTGAACAAGGTCACAACACCTTATACATGTCATCTGCCTCACATACATAGAACTTTAATCAGGCTGGGAAATTGCAGGTAATTTTGATATGAAATCATCAAATTCTTATTGCACCTCAAGACAGGCCAAAGTAGGAATTGTAGGTCATTCATGGTTGTACAAATTTCATATGATGCCAGAATGAGATTTTCACTCTGCAGCGCAGTGTGCGCTGATATGAAACTTCCTGGCAGATTAAAACTGAGTGCCGGACCGGGACTCAAACTCAGGACCTTTGCCTTTCGCGGGCAAGTGCTCTACCAACTGAGCTACCCAAGCACAACTCACGCCCCGTCCTCACAGCTTTACTTCTGCCAGTACCTTGTCTCCTAACTTCCAAACTTTACAGAAGCTCTCCTGGTAGAGCACTTGCCCGCGAAAGGCAAAGGTCCCGAGTTCAAGTCTCGCTCCTGCACACGGTTTTAATATGCCACGAAATTTCTTATGATGCTCTTTTATTAGAGGAATGCATTGACAACATTTAAACAGTCTCACATTTGTGATTAAGGGGACTGAAACCAACCATGTGTCTGATTATATGACTTCTAGCAGCTACATGTTTGTCTAAGTACTATCAGGGATTCAACACTGGTGAGTTGCTGCAATACTATATTTACAGGATTTTGATACCACAGTTTCTAGTTCTTCCACTTATCTGTCCTATCTTTCAGGTATAAATTAGTATGTTCCTCAGCAATGAACCATAATTATCTAAGTTTATTGATGCATCTTTCAACATCTATTGCATTTGATGCTGCCAGAGTATGTGCTTCGTAGAACATTGGGAGATCATATTGGTTTAACGACTCATTGAATCCATCCAAGTGAGTACTTTTCTATCTCCCTCAAAGTAGGCACTATCAGTTTTTGCACCCTAATTCATATGTATGTTGTTGTAGACTAACCTGAAGCTGTGATTCACTGTTGCGAAATTGGTTGTACCTTGATCTCATGTACAATTTTAAGAAGATTTTAAAACAAAGTTTTTTAAAAGATCTAATAACTCAGCTGTGGTTGCCCACATAAAAAACTTAGCTACCAAGAGTGCTTCAGTACTGCGTAATCACACACTGTCATATTAATATCCAAGCATGCCACTAATGCATGTATTGGAATATACTACTGGTGGAAAGGCTGCCAGCATAAAATTGAGAATTCTGTTCATGCATGCAAAGTTTGCAACAGAGAAGACTGAAAACCCCATTACAAACCTTGCCCGAAGCTTCTATGCCTTTTGAGTGTGGTCTTAAACATTAGGGGGCCCTTTCAATAGATGCAACAAGATAGACAGATAATGACTGGGACTGAGTAGACTTAATGAGACACAGAGCACACACCCTACAAGATGACCAATGAGTTCTCTATTTGAGTTAGATGAGTTGCCTTTGGTATCGATGAGGGCAAAATAAAAGGCTGGGGCTTGTGACTTAAAATTATTTGGTGACAGCGACAGCAGAGTAACCACAAAGCTACTGGTGGGTATGTACTAAGGGAGCTGTGTTACCACAGTGTCAGCTGGGTGCATAGGTCTTGTTATGAAACACAGTGATCAAAAAGGGGAAAAAAATTCCCCACACTACAAAGGGGCATACCAAGTTACACATCTGATGTCCTCAATCAACGCTGAAATACAGTCAGTGGACTACTCCGTAACTGTCCATTACAATAGGTTGAAGCCTCATCATGGACAAGCAGCATCACCTCCACCAGTGTTTCCAGTGGACCCATTGTGAGTCACACCCAATACTCTGAAGGGTGTTCAGAAATAGAGAAATCTCCCACCTCCTGCACTACACAGGTATGCCTTTATGTTCCAAGCATTCCTATGACCTGCGATCATGAGACTGAATACACCTCTCTCTAAATGTTTTGTTTGGTGTCAAATTGAAAGCAGGCCCTCATGTGCATTGGACATCCTTCTGGAACAAAATACACCTGTCAAGTCGATAGTTATGTGCTGGTAGTGGGCAGATTGGTCCTAGGCTATGTCACAAACCATGGCAGCTGCCATGTCAAGAGATAAGCAGTGCTACGCCTGCTGCTCAAATTGATCATGCTACCAGCTACAAGAAGGAGGATTACCATCTCCTCATGCATTTTCCCCATTTTATCAAGGTGTTATACATATATTAGGGAAAGGATTGATTCCTACTCCAGCCTGGAGTTTCCATTGTTTGATTTTGTTCAAAATATATGAATTATATCACTCTGCCCTAGGCCAATATATCACCTGGTATTCACATCATGTTTTATCAATATTTTTCTCCTCTCTGTTATGTGTGAGCTCTATTTCAGTATGCAGTTTATTCATATTCACTTATTCAATGTAGCTACACGCTGTGTTCTTTCACCAGTTTTCATTCTTCTTTCATTTTCAATATTCCCTCATGTTCATTTTCAAGAGATTGGACTGAAATGCATTCCTGATCTTAAGATTGTAGTTCCCAGAATATAATCGCATGCTATGTAACTTTTATTAGAGACATAACTGCCCCCCCCCCCCCCCCCCCCCCACATGAACCATGGACCTCGCCATTTGGCTGTTTGGTAGAGAGGATTGTGTGCATCAGCGATACAGATAGCCTTACTGCAGGTGCACCCACCATTTGGATCTCCCCTTTTGGATCTCTGGGCAGGGACTACTTAGAAGGATGTCATTGTCAGGAGAAACAAAAGTGACGTTCTGCAAATTGGAGTGTGGAATGTCAGATCCCTTAATTGGGCAGGTAAGTTAGAAAATTTAAAAATTGAAATGGATAGGTTAAAGTTGGATATAGTGGGCATTAGTGAAGTTTGGAGGCACGAGGAACTAGACTTCTGGTCAGGTGAATACAGGGTTATAAATGCAAAATTAAATAGGGATAATGCACTAGTAGGTTTAATAATGAATAAAACAATAGGAATGTTATTATGAACAGCATAGTGAACACATTATTGTAGCCAAGATACACCTGAAGTCCACACCTACCACAGTAGTACATGTTTATATGCTGACTAGCTCTGCAGATGATGAAGAGATTTTAAGAAATGTACAATGAGATAAAAGAAATTATTCAAATAGTTAAGGGAGACAAAAATGTAATAGTCATGGGGGGCTGGAATTCAACAGTAGCAAAAGGGAGAGAAGGAAAAGTAGTAGGTGAATATGGACTGGGGGTAAGGAATGAAAGAGGAAGCCGCCTGGTAGAATTTTGCACAGAGCGTTACTTAATCTTTGCTAACACTTGATTTAAGAATCATGAAAGAAGGTTGTATACATGGAAGAGACCTGGATACACCAGAAGGTTTCAGATTGATTATATAATAGTAAGGCAGAGATTTAGGAATCAGATTTTAAATTGTAAGGCATTTTTAGGGGAAAGTGTGGACTCTGACCCCAATTTACTGGTTATGAGCTGTAGACTAAAACTGAAGAAATTGCAAAAAGGTAGGAATTTAAGGAGATGGGACCTTGATAAACTGACAGAACCAGAGGTTGTAGAGAGTTTCAGGGAAAGCATTAGGGAATGATTGACAAGAATGGGGGAAAGAAATACAGTAGAAGAAGAATGGGTAGCTTTGAGAGATGAAATAGTGAATGCAGCAGAGGATCAATTAGGTAAAAAGATGAGGGCTAATAGAAATCCTTGGGTAACAGAAAAGATACTGAATTTAATTGATGAAAGGAGAAAATATAAAAACACATTCAATGAAGGAGGTGAAAATAAATACAAATATCTCAAAAAGGAAATTGACAGGTAGTGCAAAACACTAAGCGTGAATGGCTAGAGGACAAAAATAAGGATATAGAAGCATATATCACCAGGGATAAGATAGATGCCACCTTTAGAAGAATTAAAGAGACCTTTGGAGAAAGGGGAACCACTTGTATGAAAATCAAGAGCTCAGATGGTAAACCAGTCCTAAGGAAG
The DNA here is from genome assembly GCF_023864345.2 of Schistocerca serialis cubense. NCBI lineage: Eukaryota > Metazoa > Arthropoda > Insecta > Orthoptera > Acrididae > Schistocerca > Schistocerca serialis. Next base: position 447,939,469 of record NC_064642.1, on the reverse strand, counting down.
GAAGGGAAAGCTGAAAGGTGGAAGGAGTATATACAGGGCCTATACAAGGGAGATGTACTTGAGGGCAATGTTATGGAAATGGAAGAGGATATAGATGAAGATGAGATGGGATGTATGACACTGTGTGAAGAATTTGACAGAGCACTGAAAGACATAAGTAGAAACAAGGCCTTGGGAGTTGATGACATTCTGTTAGAACTACTGATAGCCTTGGGAGAGCCAGCCATGACCAAACTCTTCCATCTGGTGGGCAAGATGTATGAAACAGGCAAAATACCCTCATACTTCAAGAAGAATATAATAATTACAATTCCAAAGAAAGCAGGTGCTGACAGGTGAGAAAATCACTGAACTATCAGTCGGTAATGCAAAATACTAACACAAATTCTTTACAGATGAATGGAAAAACTGGTAGAAGCCAACTTCAGGGAAGATCAGTTTGGATTCTGTAGAAATATAGGAACATGTGAGGCAATACTGACACTACGACTTATCTTGGAAGCTAGGTTAAGGAAAGGCAAACCTACATTTATAGCATTTGTAGACTTAGAGAAAGCTTTTGACAATCCTCACTGGAATATTGTCTTTTAAATTCTAAAGGTAGCAGGGGTAAAATACAGGGAACGAAAGGCTATTTATAATTTGTACGGAAACCAGAAACCAGAAGGCAGTTATAAGAGTCAAGGGGTACAAAAGGGAAACAATGGTTGAGAAGGGAATGAGACAGGGTTGTAGTCTGTCCCCAGTGTTATTAAATCTGTACATTGAACAAGCAGTAAAGGGAACCAAAGAAAAATTTGGAGTAGGAATGAAAATCCATAGAGCAGAAATAGAAACTTACCGATGATGTAATTCTATCAGAGACAGCAAAGGACTTGGGAGAACAGTTGAATTAAGAAATGAGGCACTTAAAGTAGTAGATGAGTTTTGCTATTTGGGCAGCAGAATAACAGAAAATGGTCAAAGTAGAGAGGGCTGTGGCCTTTTGCGGGACTGTGAACCACTGAAGTTTACGGTGGGACGAAGCCTCTCCATGGTTTCTAGATCCCCATGTGATGAAGGAAGCTAGGATAATTTTAATGCCCTTCTGGTTTTGGCATCTGCCTCCTTAAATTTGTTTTGTTACTTTTAACTAATTATCATTAACATATGTGAATATAATCTGCATTTCCATAAAAGAGAAAGATTGGCCCTCAGTTTTAAAGAAAATAACACCAGATCTAATTTTGTGCTTAGTTTTATGTATGTAATTCATTTTATAATTTATTTTGACTATTCCTTGTTGGTATCTTTTGTTATAAGGGGAAATCAGTAATTGCTTTGTAACTTAAATTCTATTGTTGATGTATAAACAAAAAATAAATTCTGTTATAATTGTAAACATTTGGAACATGAAGTACTTGTAATCTTAAAGTATCTATTTGGCACTGTTCAAACATGTTACCAAAACCAACCCTTAATTAATTCCAAAGTAATTAACAGTTTTGTCAAAAGGATTTTTATACGTCTATATTTGTTAATTTCTTGATTTAAATAAATGATTTGGCCTAACTCTTGCAGTAGAAGACACTGTTAAAAAGAACCAATCTTTCGATTTATTCAGTTAATTTAATGAAGTAAATTTTAATTGTACTTTCTGTAAATTAAACTTTGAACAATTTGTAGTTTCAGTACCGATTATTGTGATGATATATAAGGGCCCAAGTTTTGGCCATGAGACGGTCAGTCAATGGCCAAGTTTCAGATGAGTAACCTGTGCTGGTTAGAACAACAACAATGCTTTAACTTAACTGTGAAATAAGTGTTAAACAATTAGGTCGTGTGTAAAAACCAATGACAATGACTGAACCATAAGTACCTGATTATTCCTCAAGAACTGTGAACTTTGTGGTTAGGTTTTACTGCTTGTAGATGTACAACAAGGAACTATTGTAGCAGTATGTGTAGTTTTATCTACTAACTATTAAAGAGGCTTATGGGAAGTTTAAAAAATAGTGCACTGGCCATATAACTGTATATTATTGGGGGGTCTTGTGAACAGTGAAATTAAAGTACTGTGACAGACAACTGTGTACCTGTCAGCTACATAATTTACAGTAGTCAGTGTGAGAATCCACAAACCCAATTTTTCAGCCAGTGTAGCAACACAGTACATCGACACCGAGGACAATCAACAAATGAAGAAATGAATAAAAGCAGGTGGGACCACCACACCCAGTTTAAATACACAATACACAATAATAATTAGTTGACTTGTCTTGGCTTCCTGAATGCCATGTGAATGAGTATTACTTGACATTCAGTCGTTCCATGACATATTCTAGTTCACTGTTCAGGCAAGAGGCAATGGAAAGAGCAATCATACAAGGAGATGTTGATGGCTGAAGATGTGTAGGACATGCACCTCTGTGGCAGTTATACCAGATTAAGAGTCTGACTGGGATGGGTTTGTTGTGAGCAAGTCACCATGGAAGAAGGTCTTCAAGCAGGTTACTATGTGATGCCGCTACACCCTTGCATAGCACTGACCAAAGAGAGTGAGTTAAGGTATTACAACAAAGATTGTATAAAAGATATTTAAGCTACATTCATATCATATACAGATGCTTTTGTAACAACTCTAATTTACATTTATTGCTAACTAAATTAAATGAAGCACATCATCCCTGTTCTGCTCCTACAAAATGATATTATTAATGACTGAAGACCTCATGCCTGATACTACTGTTGGAGTTTTGAATTAAATTAGTTTTGTGCTCTGTGTGTGATGTAAAATGAACACAATATTCATATTTATTATTAAAGTACTCTGTGAGTGAATTATATGGGCCAAATGTGTTGCAGATTTCGATGTTCAGTACTCAGTTTGTCTTACAGGATGGTTGTGAAGCTATGTTGAAGAAATAGTAACCTGCTGATTTCCACATATTGTTATTTTATCTTCTCAAATGAAGTGACATTTTACCTGATAAATTAACTATAAGATTCAACTATGTATTTGTTTGTTGGTGTATACTCTGTTAACAGTGCTCAAGATCATGCCACAGAGATTGCAAATGATACCAGTTTTGTATAGGGCTTCAGTTATGCATAATCATATACTCTTACTGGTTTCCAGTGTGTGTTGTGAGTTATTAGCAGAGACATGTGGAAAAGTCTGCCTAGGCTCATATTATTCTCAGTGTGCTCATGTATAAATACAGGTGCTCTGCATGTAAGAGACTGTGATTGTGTAAAGCTGTGATATAGTTTCTAGTGCTCACCTGATAGAATGTAAGATGTGCTCTTGGTACAATTAATGGAACTAGTGTTGAAGTATAATGTCTCATGCAACCTCTATCTTTTAATCAATGTTCTATACTCGTGTATGTTTTATGTGAAGTGTTTTCCATGAACCTTGTGAGAAAGGTTAACCCAAGCTTTATGATCCACTTATTAATTTTGTTTGGAGCCGGTGAAGATTGAGATGTCTAGGATAGTAGACCAAAACAATGGTATTTAACAAGTTAGCCAGTGGTAATAATCTTTGCCAAAAAATGGTAGATGTAATGTACATGTACAAATAAACAAATGGTTACAGTTTCAGAAGAAGTGGATGATTTATTCAAGAGAAAGAGCTTCACAAACTAAGCAAGTCAATAATGTGTTGGTCCACCTCTGGCCCATATGGAAATAGTTATTCAGCTTGTCATTGATTGATAGAGTTGTTGGATGCCAAATTCTGTTCAATTGGTGCATTAGATTATCAAAATCCAGAGTTGGTTGGAGGGCCCTGCCCACAATGCTTCAAGTGTTCTCAGCTGGGGAGAGATCTGGCAACCTTTCTGGCCAAGGTAAGGTTTGATAGCCATGGAGACAAGCAGTAGAAACTCTCACTAAATGGGAACAAGCATTGTCTTGCTGAAATGTAGGTACAGGATGGTTTGCGGTGAAGAGCAACAGAAGGGCATGGAGAATATCATTGACTTACCACTGTGCTATAGGGGTGTCATGGATAACAACCAAAGAGTTCGTGCTAAGTAAAGAAATGGTATCAGAGACCATCACTCCTTGTTGTCAGGCCGTATGATGGGCAACAGTTGATTTGGTATACCACCACTGTTTGGGGTGTCTCCAGACAAATCTTTTGTGTGGAATTTCATTGACTGGAGGAGAACTGCCTGCAGTGATCAGTTCCACTTCAAATTGAGCTCTGACATCTAGCAAATATGTGTTTGGAGATTCCTTGGAAAACCACATAGCCTGACAACCAGAAGTGATGGTCTAGGGAGCTATTTCTTTTTTGGCTGTCATCAATGGCATTCTTATAGCAAAACAGTACGTTGTCAATATTTGAAACCCTGGATTGTTTCCCTTCATGGCAAGTCATTTTGGGCTTACATTTCAGCAATAAAATGCCTATCCACACACAGCGAGAGTTGCTACTGCTTCTTCATGATTGCCAAAATATAACTTGGCCAGCAAGCTCACAAATCTCTCCATAATTGAGAACATTTGGAGCATTATGGGCAAAGCCCTCCAACCAGCTCATGATTTTAGGAATGAGATTTTCACTGTGCAGTGGAGTGTGCACTGATATGAGACTTCCTGGTAAAATAAAACTGTGTGCCGGACCGAGACTCGAACTTGGGACCTTTGCCTTTCGCGGGCAAGTGCTCTACCATCTGAGCTACCCAAGCACAACTCATGCCCCATCCTCACAGCTTTACTTCTGCCAGTACCTTGTCTCCTACCTTCCAAACTTTACAGAAACTCTCCTGCAAACCCTGCAAGACTAGCACTCCTGAAAGAAAGGATATTGCGGAAACATGGCTTAGGCATAGCCTGCGGGATGTTTCCAGAATGAGATTTTCACTCTGCAGCAGAGTGCACTGATATGAAACTTCCTGGCAGATTAAAACTGTGTGCCGGACCGAGACTCGAACTCAGATGGTAGAGCACTTGCCCGCGAAATGCAAAGGTCCTGAGTTTGAGTCTCGGTCCGGCACACAGTTTTAATCTGCCAGGAAGTTTCATATCAGTGCACACTGCACTGCAGAGCGAAAATCTCATTCTGGAAACATCAAACAGGCTGTGGCTAGGCCATGTCTCAGCAATATCCTTTCTTTCAAGAGTGCTAGTCTTGCAGGGTTTGCAGGAGAGCTTCTGTAAAGTTTGGAAGGTGGGAGACGAGGTACCGGCAGAAGTAAAGCTGTGAGGATGGGGCGTGAGTTGTGCTTGGGTAGCTCAGATGGTAGAGCACTTGCCCACAAAAGGCAAAGGTCCTGAGTTCGAGTCTCGGTCCAGCACACAGTTTTAATCTTCCAGGAAGTTTCATATCAGTGCACACTCCGCTGCAGAATGAATATTTCATTCTGGAAACATCCAGCAGGATGTCTCTGCAATATCCTTTCTTTCAGGAGTGCAAGTCTTGCAGGTTTCGCAGGAGAGCTTCTGTAAAGTTTGGAAGGTAAGAGAAGAGGTACTGGTGGAAGTAAAGCTGTGAGGACGGGGTGTGAGTTGTGCATGGGTAGTTCAGATGGTAGAGCACTTGCCCATAAAACGCAAAGGTCCAGAGCTTGAGTCTCTGTCCAGCACACAGTTTAATCTGTCAGGAAGTTTCATATCAACACACACTCTGCTGCAGAGTGAAAATCTCATTCTGGAAACATCCAACAGGCTGTGGCTAAGCCATGTCTCTGCAGTATTCTTTCTTTCAGGAATGATAGTCATGCAGGTTTTGCAGGAGAGCTTCTGTAAAGTTTAGAAGGTAGGAGACAAGTTACCGGTGGAAGTAATGCTGTGAGGACAGGGTGTAAGTTGTGCTTGGGTAACTCAGATGGTAGAGCACTTCCCCACAAAAGGCAAAGGTCCCGAATTCGAGTCTCTGTCCGGCACACAGTTTTAATCTGTCAGGAAGTTTCAGCTCATGATTTTGATGATTTGACATGCCAGCTGGACCGAATTTTCCATGGCATCCTCAGGAGGATATCCAACAACTCTATCAGTCAACATCAAGCTGAATAACTGCTTGCACAAGGGCCAGAGGCAGACCAACATGTTCTGACTTTATCAATTTGTAAAGCTCTTTCTCTTAAATAAATCATTTTGTACAACACATCTCCCAGTTTCCATTCCATTTGGATAATTCATTCATGGTATGTCCTTTTTTGTCTTAGAGTGTATAAACATTTTTATTTCAGTAGTTTGGGCAGCAGCACAAATAGGTGTGAACTGAACAAATGTATGAGGGGCATTCAATAAGCAATGCAACACATTTTTTCTGAAATCAGGTTTTTTTTCTTAGGATTCCAATAAACCATATCATTTCCCGCTCTTTTGGCTACAAAACCCACTTTTTCAATGTAATCTCCATTCAATGTGATGGCCTTGTACCACTTTACTCAGAGGGTGTAAATGCCCATGTGGTACCACTCTACTTCTCAAAATCAAAAGCCAACATCTTTCTGTATCAATAAGCCCCCCAACATCCAAGTACTGTTCCCTAAATAGTGCATCCTTCGCTAGGGTAAACAGATGGAAGTCAAAAGGTTCAAGATGAGGGCTGTAGGGTATATGAGGAAGAAAAGTCCAATGAAGTTTTGTGAACTTCTCTGGGTGCACTGACTTGTGTGAGGCCTTGTATTGTCATGCAGAACGTGATGACACAGTCAAAGACTGGGACACTTACAAGAAATGGCTTTGTCAACAATCCCATGCCTTTGGTGTCACCGATGCAAACATGTGTAAGGCTTTGTTTCTTTCATGGATTTGACATCAGTATCAGTTGTTGTCCTAGGTAGCACAACTCCAAGCACCAGCGTCACTTTTGCTCAACAAAATGTGTAAGCTGTTGTCCAGTTATCATTGTAAGCACACGCATGTCACTGCAGCATGTGTGAGTTCTATCATTGTCATAAGCAGTCCCACCAGTCCTACTGGGCTTTGGTGGCAGAACTCCAGTGCCTCATTCCCAAGTGTTATATTGTTACTGATGCTCATCAGTATACCTCCCGTGCTGATTCTATGGTCCTTGACACCATCAATCAGTTGGATCTGGACAAGGAGGTGTGTCAATGTGCACTACAGTGCAAGAATTGATCTTTGGCTGAAGGGTTGAATATTTCTCAGTCTTTCGAGGTATCTCATGCTGCTGGTGGTCAGATTGGTGTTTAGTGTGCTGTCGCCATGCTTGCTTCTGTTCCTAGTCCCTGAGCGTCAGTTAGATTTCAGAGGGAGGATGATGTGGGAGCCATACAAACACTGCCACTGTGCTGTGCAAGACAGCAATGTGCCAAAAAAAAACAACAGCTCAACCAACAGCACCAGCAGCTCTCAGCACTTCCATCTTGACCATACTGTTTCAAGCAACATGGCAGAGCCACAGGCCCAAGCACTGGGCGACTTGCAACAACTATAGGAAAAAAGGGCATATAAAATTTAAATGTCATTCCCAGCCCTCTCCTGGAGATATAGATGTGGATGTTAATTGTGGGTCTCCAATGCTTTTGAATAACAAAAAATGGTTTATTGAAGTGCAAATGATGGACAAAGAGCTCAGACTACAAGAGGACATGGGTGCAGCTGTGACATTGCTGAACTCACAGACCTATGTGTACTTGGATCTCTGTCATTGTGTCCAGTTACTCGACATTTGGTGAATTACAAAAAGCAGCATATTACAATTTTGCAGTAATATATGGCCCTCCACTGTGTACCTCTGTGTTTTGTTTGCTTAACTTTTATGGTAGTGGAAGATGCTGGTGCTGACAATTCATTCAGTCTGGATGCTTTCAATGCTTTTGGTTTTTCCATTGCAGACATGCTGCAGTTTGTTTCTGACCAGGTCCCTTACTAGTTGTCAGATGAGTTAAGTTGTGCCACTAATTTTACGGCCAACATTACTTTGAATACTAGGACACAAGTGCTCTGTTTCCTTGTGTGCCCTATTCCTGTGGTTTTGTGTTATCTAGTTAAATCAGAAATGGACAGGCTGACATCTTTGAGGGTCATATGGCCTCTTACATAAAGTAAGTGGTCTTCCCCTCATAACTGTTAAAAAATGAAATGGTCCGCATAGCCTCTGCAGTGATTTGAAAGTTTCCGTTAATACTCAGTCTGTCATTGACACCTACAATTTCCCTTATCAGGATGAATTGTTGGCCATACTTACTAGGAGCAAGGTTTTTTTTTTTTTTTTAAATTGATTGAAAAAACTAAACTAAACTCCTCCCGAAAAGGTCATGAAGGCCCAATGGAACCAACTGGCCGCTGCGTCATCCTCAGCCCACAGGTGTCACTGGATGCGGATATGGAGGGGTATGGGGTCAACACGCCACTCTCCCAGCCATATGTCAGTTTTCAAGACCAGAAAATTGATTTAGATGAAGCCTATTTACAGGTTCCATTGGATGAGGATTCAAAAAGTCTCCTTGTGCTTAGCACTAGAACCACAGCTGGGGCACTCGTGACCCACTTCTTAATTCTTTCATTTGTCACTATTTTGTGGTATTGCCTAGGGTGCTGAATTTCTGTGGCTTTTTATTAAATAAAGTAATTAGTAATTATACCTAGTTTTAAATGTTACTGGGAAATCTTAAAAGAGAAATGTGGAGATTCACCTAGAACTGTGGAATGGGTTGGCTGCTACAACTACTGTATTTTTTGTGTAGCTTCATCTTATAGTTAGATTGTGTTTGGTGACAGTTTCCGAGAGATATTGCGTTATCTCAGATTTGACGTTAGATTCACAAGATCATAATGACTGAAAGAAGACAAATTTACTTTGGTATTAGAAATATGGTATGAGTTCATTCCGAACACAAAATGTAGCTACATACTGGGTCTATATATAACGATTGATGAACAGCTTTTTCCTTCAAAGTGCCATGCTGCAGGTTCACACAGTTCATGGCCTCAAAACCAGGCAAATTAGGCAAAAAGACTGGATGGCAGTAGATAAAAACTCCAAATATATTGTGAATGATTTCCCTTATCTAGGAAAGGATGAGCATCTTGGTGATTTTGTTATAAAAAATTGATGTAATGTTACTTCAATAAAGGAAGAAATGTCAAATGTGACAACTTTTTCACATCCTCAGCTCTCTCTGAAACCTTGAAAGCAAATGCTACAAGTCTAGTTGGCGCCATAAATTGATCTCACAGGGAAGTTCCAGTCTGTATCAAGAAGGCAAAAGATGTGTTATACAACATACTATTGTTGAAGAAGAATGAGACCACACAGATAGTTTACCAGGGAAAGAGCAACAAGAAAGTTCTGATTTTCAGTACTATTCATTCTTATGTTAAAATTAAAGATGGTATGAAAAGATGCCATATTCAAGTACATTCTATAACAACTCTAAATAAGGAGTGAACATGGTCAACCAAATGGCTTGCAAATACTCTGTCAAAGCCCCATCGACATGTTGGCCTGGATTTGGCTGGGATAAATGCCTGGGTATTGTACAATGCTCTAAATGTCAAAAAGTTGAAATGCAGAGACTTCATGCTGCAGCTGGGGTAGGAACTTACTGAGAAGTATACAGCTATCAGGAAGACTATTACCTCCATTACTCCCAAACATATTCCCGAGAGACAAGAAAAGTGAACATGTTGCCTTGTAAAGTCTAACTGTGAAGAGAACAAATCATTTGGAAAGTGTTGTATGTGCGAGAAAACTCTCTGCAACAAATGTACATCAAAAGACTGATTTTTGTGCTCTTTGTGTGATGGTAGCCAATAAAGGCACCCAGAAAATGTCTGTAAGTATTTTAAAATAACAAATAATAATTTGTGAAAAGCTACTTTATTCTTGTTGATTTCATAGTAAAATTTCCAGCACCTCAAAGGACAGTTTAATTAGTAGTAAGAATAACTCGCTGACACAAGATAAGAAAAGGGAAAGATACACAGGTCATTAGTGACCCAGCTGCGGTTCTAGGTAAAACCCAAATATCAACAGTTCTAGCATTAACATGCCCTTCGGGTTGGATCAATATCAACACCTCTTGTTCAGTGTGGCTAGTGTCTGTAGGATTTTGTGCATTTCCTGGAACAACTGATAATGTCTGTTCTGGAATGCATTAACTATCTTGATAATATCATCATGATGGGTGCATCCACAAAAGAGAATTATGCAGCTTGCACTATTTGTTCATGGTCTTACATACTGGAGAGTTGAAGAGCAACTTGGTCAAGTTTCTCAGCCATCCATTGTGTACTTAGGTTTTGAGCTTTCTCAGTATGGTGTTAAGCATTTATGTCATCATGTTGCCAATGTCACAGCTCTGCCTCACCTTTCCAGTGGCAGAGAACTTTAGATGTTTTCAGGGACAATTGCCTACTAGCACAAATTATTTCCATGTGCAGCCCATGCTGGCCCATCCTCTCCCTGAATTGCTCCACAGGACATTCTATTTTGGTGCTGGCCTGTGAGTGTGTGTTCTTGCTTATGAAATTTAAATTACATTCTTGAAAATGTAAATTACATTTGCTCCTTGTTTGGCTACCTTCCATCCTGGCCACCATCTGGTCTTGGATACAGACACCTCTCAGTATGGCCTCGTGGCCACTCTTGCACACTGCTATGAGGTGGTTCCTAACATCTGATAGCTTATGTATCAAAAATGCTCAAATCTGCTCAGCACCACTACTCTTCTCAGTAAATTCCATGTATTCTTGTTTGGGTCTAATTTCCACCTCATTACTGACCACAAACTCTTGGTTTCATAGTTTAATCCTTCTGCTTCCTTGCCTGACAAAGTAACACATCACTTTCAGTGTTGGGCCTTGTTTCTGTCTCGCAACAATTATAAAATACGTTATCGGCCTACTGTACAGCATCCCAAAGCCGGTGTGCTGTCCCTGCTTCCATAGGGGCCGGATCCTACTTTTGTTTTCACTTGATGTTGAGACACAACATACAGTGGAATGGTTTCCTATTAAGGGTTCCCAGATTGCAGCTGCTGTTGCTGCCGATCCAGCTTTGTGACCAGTTGTTCTCCCCGTTCAACATAGTTAGCTTGACAGGAGTCTAGGAGGACTTCCGACCCTTTACATAACTATTTTTTCCTCTGTCACCACCTTTTGGTGTTTGATTGCATTGTTCTCTTAGCTGTGAATGGGCTGTTGCACAGAGTTGTGACCCTGGCTGCCCTACAGTGGGATGTACTTCAGCTCCTAAATTCTGACTTGTTGTCAATTGTTGATGTTTTCTCAAAATTTCTGTACGTCATCCACTGTCCCTCCACATTAGCTGTGGTTTTGGTTCAGGTCCTCTCAAAAAACTTTTCTGTTGAAAAATGGCCTTATACACTTGTCATGGATAATGGTCCACAGTTTGTGAGTCAGGCCTTCCACGATTTCTGCCCCCTGTCAAGTCATTCACTACATTACTGCTCCTCTATAGCACACTCAGTGTAATGGTGAGGGAGAACAGCTCATCTGCATGTTCAAGGTTCAAATGAAGAAGTACATTGTGAACTCTTCCAAGCACAATGCCTTGAAGAGTTCCTGTAGGTTTACACAGGTGGGGGATTAGAGTCTGCCTGAGATGCTCCATGGTCACCAGCCACATACCCTTCTGTGTCTGCTCATGCCATTCCACTAACATCCATCATCATGGCTCTTTTTTCAGTTTGCTCCTGGCTCTGCAGTTTGGACTCGGTGGTTCAGCTGCAGACCAAAATGGTTTCTGGCCATGACCCATAGCTGCTATGGCTACTGCCTCTGAATGGTGCACATCAGTGGGGGGGGGGGGGGGGGGGGGCTGGTGGTGTGTGCCACTGTGATCAGCTACATCCTCACACCATGTTGATGGCCATGGGTCCACTACAACTGCCACCTTCGCCTCCTCCCCCAGTACCTGCACAGGCCTTGTAAGACATCCCTGCTGTGGGGGCAGGGACTGTGCTCCTTGTGGATATCACTACCTGCTGCCTCTTCTCTGGGGTCTGGCACCAGTGTCGTGCTGGTGGCCCATCCTGATGATGCTTTGCTGTCACCTGTACTTTTGACTGTGCTGTTGGGTCTCTTGTCACTGGTGTCTTGGGTCTTGGAGGGGGGGGGGGGGGAATGCACTGTGTATGCCCACAGCTGCAGCACTTACCACTTCTGCGCCTACTCACTACTCACTAGTTCCAGTGTAATCCCCTCCTGCCAATACTGTCATCAGCTGTGAACCTGCCGCAGAGCCCATGTATGTGTCATCAAGTGCCCAACTCCCCTTTCCCCAAGGAAGAGGGGCGCTATAGCCCTGTAAGTCATATTTGGATATGCAGTGTGGCACCATGCTGCTTGCAGGTTACACTCAAATTGTCAACCAATGCCACCTACAGTGCTCAGCCACCAGAGGCCGCCCACAACTTGTGCCCACTGTGCCATCTACTGGAGCTTATATAAGGACAGCGACGCAGGTTCCCATCCTCAGATTGTGTTCTACTGCTTATTGTATCATTTGTGTGTTTGTTCTTAACCTGATAAAAACTTTATTTTCTTTGTGGCAGCACTATTGTTTGTGTCTAGCATTATGAAAATTACAATTTCAAAAAAATTGGATGATTAATTCAAGAGAAAGAGCTTCACAAAGCGATCTAGTCAATAATGCATTGGCGTGTAGTAATTTCTTGGAAATATCTTGCTTGATAAATACTTTATTTATGATGTGTTTCATGTAATCATCATCAGATAACTGTGGCAAAATTTTCACACAAGACAAGTTAGAAAAGCTTATCTGTAAATATTACAAGACCAATGTTACATTAGAAGCAAAAGTACGTACTGAATACAAGTACTTATAACACACTTAGGAAAGCTCATACAAGTGGGCAATATAAGAAAAAGGTACAATCTCATGTGCAATTGCTGTTAGGCACATTTCCCAAAGATGATATTTTGAGATGTCACCATTATTGAAATATAGACCAGCATCTAGCACACCTATTTTCAAAGTATGTAGTTCTACTAGAACAGCTTTTGGTATCCATTCCCATATATAATTGTTGAAATATTCATTGGGATTTTGAGTCCTAACAAGTAAACATTTCTCTAAGATCCCTACATATAGGTTTTATAGCTTCCATTATAGCAAATGGCAAAGAATGTTTATGGTTGTAGTAACTGCTCTGCAATAGCCAGACGATGAATCACTGCCAAGTGGGCAGAGTGCATGACATGAGTTGTCACCTTGTGACAAAGCAGGCTGCTATATTTATACTTCCCCTCTCGTTTTGCCATCTGCCTCCTTAAATTAGTTTTTCCACTTTTAACTAATTACATTAACATACTTGAGTGTAAGCTCCATTTTCATGAAAGAGGAAGGTTGGCCCTCAGTTTTAAAGAATATAACACAAAACCAAATTTTGTGCTGAGTTTTATGATGTAAATGATTTTATAATTTGTTTTGATTATTCCTAGTTAATAATTTCATTATAGGGTGAAATCAGTAATTGTTTTGTAACTTAAAGTCTATTGTTGATGTATAAACAAATATAAATTCTGTACTAATTATAAACATTTGGAGGAGCAACTAATAGTATTCATAAGGGAACTATTTGGCTCTAATGGAAAACATGTTAGCAAAGCCATCCCTTAATTAATTCCAAAGTAATTAACAGTTTTCTCAAAAGTATTGTTTGCGTAACAATATTTGTTAATTTCATGATTTAAACAAATAATTCAGCTTAACCCTTATGGTAGAAGAAACTGTTAAAAAGAACCAATATTTCAGTTAGTTTAATGTGTTAAGTTTTAATTGCTGTTTCTGTAAATTAGACTTTGAACAATATGTAGTTTTAGCACCTATTATTGTGAGGATATATGAGGGTCCTGAGACAGTCAGTCCATGGCCAAGTTTCAGACGAGGAACCTGTATTGGTTAGATCAATAACAATGCATCTGTGAAATAAGTGTAATACAATTAGGCTGTGTGTTATAACAATGACAGTATGTGTCCCATATGTACCTTGTTATTCCTCAAGAACTGTGTGGTTAGGTTTTGTACTGCTCGTAGATGATCAACAGGAAACTATTGTAGTAGTATGTGGTTCTTCACCTGCAACCTATTAATGAGGCTCATCGAAGATTAAACAATAGTGCGCTGGTCATATAACTAGGTATTATTGAGGGGTTGTGAATAGTGAAAGTAAATTACTGTGAAACACACATGTGCACCTGTCGGCTACATCATTTAAGTAGTCAGTGTAGTACCCCCGCACCCCATTTTTCAGCCAGTGTAGCAACGCAGTATGTTGTCACTGAGGACTCAAAAAACAAAGAAATAAAGCAGGGAACATTGTTATGAGCAGACTCAAGGACTATATTATTTCAACTTGGTGCCAGATCTCATTGGTCTCCAAGATTTAAACAAATCAGGACATAGCATTTATAACATGCAAAATATCATAAATATCCTTTACCACAGCACATCTGTTTTTTACAATAAATGTCATATTCCTAATGAAAAAATAAAACATAGAATATGTTGTGAGTAAAATCTGCATGGGACATATACAAATGTACACCACACTAGGTACAATGTCCAAACACTCCACTGAGAGAGAGAGAGAGAGAGAGAGAGAGAGAGAGAGAGAGAGAGAGAGAGAGCAATGTAAAGGCCATCATTTTAAAAGAAGACACTGCAATTTTTTTTTACTATTCTCCAAACAAAGCAAGTAAACTTAAACCTATTGAGACCAGAGGTGGGTCATGTCAAAAAAGAAAACCTTATCGCAAAAAATAAATTTTCCAACTGCATAAGGGTGGACTGGGATAGACAGAGATATGATGTTTTTTCTTATAAACTTGACCCGTTTGTGGTTTGAAAAGGTTTCAGCTCACTAAATCATTTTAAATTTTATTTCAAACTAAAAGAAGTGAATATTTCTCTTCCGTTACATGTGGGTTATGTGCAAAATGTTTCCTTTTCAAGTAATAGGTATTTGAATAATGTTATGTAGTTGCATATTATACTTTTCATTCCCCCTTCTTCTTCCTGTTTCTGCCCCCCCTCCCCCCCCCCCCCCCCCCTCTCCCCTCCTGGAAAAAGGAAAATGCTCTAATGACACTGTTACACTTGTAAACATCTTAATGAGGTTCCAGTTTAATGATCAACTTTAAAAGAGAATAATTTACTGAGAATGTCATTTTTGTTATAAGTTAATTTTAAATACAGGGTGTATCAAAAAGAATCATCCAATTTGGCATGTCTATATTTCTAAAGCTAATAAACATATACAATGAATTTTGTTTTTTGATGAACAGAAAACTCAAAAAGTTTTTTTTTTTATTTCATAACTTTCCATAGGTGTTCAATATGCCCCCCTTGAGATGCATGGCCTATGTCAATGTGGTATTCAAACTGTTCCCACAATGCAGGGAGCATTTCTTGAGTTACAACTTCCACAGCTGCTGTTATGTGATGTCTCAGTTCATTCATTGTTGTTGGTAATGGAGGCATGTAAACAGAGTCTTTTACAAAATGGCTCTGAGCACTATGGGACTAAACATCTGTGGTCATCAGTCCCCTAGAACTTAGAACTACTTAAACCTAACTAACCTAAGGACATCACATACATCCATGCCCGAGGCAGGATTCGAACCTGCGACCGTAGTGGTCACGCGGCTCCAGACTGACGCACCTAGAACCGCACGGCCACACCGGCCGGCAGTCTTTTACAAATACCCACAAGAAATAATCACATATAGTCAGATCCAGAGACCTTCAAGGCCAGCAATGTAAGGCTTAATCATTTGATGCAGTGCAACTGATCCATCACCCAGTAATCCTTTGATTTAAAAATTCCCAGACTTACAGATGCCAGTGAGGTGGTGCCCCATCCTGTTGTAAATGAAGTTGTTTGAATCAGTCTCCAACTGAGGAAAAAGAAAGTTCTCAAGCATATCAACATATGTGCTTCTTGTAACCGTGGTCTTGGCAAAGAAAAATAGACCATACACCTTTTTTCATGAAACTGCACAAAACACATTAAATTTTGGAGAGTCCCTCCAATGTTGTACTACTTCATGTGGTTGTGGTTCTCACATTATGATGGTTTACCTTTTCATTTAAAAGGAATGTTGCCTCGTCACTAAACATTAAACATGGAAGAAAACTGTCACCTTCCATCTTGTCAAGAATGAAATTACAGAACTCCATATGTTGTTGTTCATTACCTTCACAAAGAGCTTGCAGTAGCTGAACTTTGTATGGTTTAATGTGTAAATGTTGATGCAACACATGCCAGATGGACATTATGAGCATGTTGAGCTGTCAAGCTGCATAGTGAATGAATTTCTGCAGACTCCTTGTGAAACTATGGCAGATGCATTCAACATCTGTATCAGACACTCAGGCATGGCCCAGCAATTTGCCCTTAACTGTTTCTTGGAATTGCTCATGCCATCATCTAATGCTCTGTTCTGTAGGAGGACCTACACCATATCTTGTACAAATGTCACTCTGAACAGTTATTATTGACCCACACTGTGCAAAACATAGAACTCAAAATGCCTTCTGTTGTCCCAATAGCAGTTTTACTACAACTGAAGTGGGTGCACATTGCTACTACCTAGTGGGAACCATGAAAAACTCGAGAGTTTGCTCTTTCCAACAGTACACAGTTCACGCACATATCTCAAATAACATAACAGTTACGATTTTTTAAAATCTGGTGATTCTTTTTGATACACCCTGTATAATTATGTTTATTACATAAAATTGAGTGAAAATGTACCACTGGAGTGACATTTTCCTTCCTCCTTTGTTCTCCTCATCCCTTCATGCTACCCTTCCCTCGATTTCCTCAGTTCCCCCACCCACCATCCCCTGTCTATTTTCCTATTCTTATCCCCCCCTGCCCTCCCCCACACCCCTCCACCAACCAATTCAACAACTACCTCATCGGCCCCTGCCCACTACCCTGCCATTAGTGATAAGGTTTTGTTTCGTGACATAATCCATCAGTGGTCTCAATAGGTACAAGTTAGCTAGCTTTGTTTGGAAAATAGTAGTAAAAAATTATAATGTCTTCCTTTATAATGATGGCCTTTCATTGTTCTCTCTCTCAATGGAGCATTTGGACAGTGTCTCTTCTTTGTATGTGTTTCGTGATGGGTTTTACTCATGATATATTCTACATTTTATGTTTTTATGACAATATGATGCTTATTGTAAAATACAGATGTACTGTGGTAAAGGTTATTTATGATGTTTTGTATGTTATAAACACTATGTCATGGTATGTTTCAATCTTTGAGATCAATGGCATCTGGCATCAGTTGAAATAACACAATCCTTGAGTTCGCTGCCTTCAGACTGGCATGTGAAGTCTCAACATAACATCTTTTGCAAATGTACCTTACGGCTATTGCACATGAGATTGTACATTCTTATTGTATTGCTCATTTGTGTGAGCTTTTGTAGCATATTGTAAATACTTGTACTTAACATGTACTCCTGTTTCTGATGTTACATTGATCTTGTAATACAAGCTTTACTGATTCGTTTTTGTAAATTTTTGCCACAGTTACCTGGTGATGAGTACCCAAAATGTGATGTAAATAAAGTATTTAGCAATTAAGATGTTTCCAATGAATTATGTCATGCCAACTGTGGATGGTCACATGCCATACAAATGGATGACTTTATCAGTCAAATGAAGGGGAAGGGATTACGTGTTGGTCCACATCTAGCACTTACAGTATGTGTGTGTTCCCTGGTCATTGGGGCTCAGTTTTAAGTGGGACTGATCACTGAAGACAATTCTACTCCAGTCAATGAGATTACAGGCTACCAGCATGTCTGCAGATGATCTGGACAGTAATGGAATACCTAGCTGACTGTCATCCACTATAAAGCCTGACAACCAGAGTGATGGTCTGGGGTGCCATTTCTTTACATACCAGCACTTCTTTGGTTGCCATCCACAGCACCCTTACAGCACAGAGGACAATGTCAATGATATTCTACACCCTGTTTTGTTGCCCTTCATGGCAAGCCATCCTCGGCTTACATTTCAGAAAGATAATGCCTGTCCACACTCAGCAAAAGTTTCTACTGCTTGTGTTCATGTTTGCCAAACCCTACCTTGGCCGGCAAGGTCACTGGAACTCTCCTCAACTGAGAACATTTGGAGCATTATGGGCAAGGCCCTGGTAGTTTCATAGTGTTAAACTGGATTTACCAGGTAATTAGAAAAAATACATTTTGCTGTATGCTTATGAACTGTAAATAAGAATATAAAGAGAAATATGGTGAATATATGTCAAATCTGTAAAAATGAATGCCGGATTTTGATTTATAATGTTGTTTATGAATAATTTAAACTGAAAATATTGATGGTAG
Source organism: Schistocerca serialis cubense (assembly GCF_023864345.2). NCBI lineage: Eukaryota > Metazoa > Arthropoda > Insecta > Orthoptera > Acrididae > Schistocerca > Schistocerca serialis. The sequence continues at coordinate 447,921,147 of NC_064642.1, read as the reverse complement.
AAAGAGTATTGTTGTGTTACAGGAAGAAGTATATGTGTATGTATCAATCACTGTAACAAGGCCAATGCACATACTCTTGAGGATAATAGATATTATATCTCTTAGGTGATCCAAACTTTGTTACAGGATAAGAATAAGATGTATGAAAGGAGCATGAATAAAAGTGGCTAATCATTTTAGATTTGGACTCCTAAGTATTTATGGAAATCAAAGAATGAAAAGAAAGAATGAGAAAATAAAAATTATAGCTCTTGTTATTAATACTGCAATTGTGTTTTATCCAGCTATGGGCTGCATTATTTCAACAGTTTTTAACTTTGAGCTTTAACTTTTGTCCAGGAGCTTACATTTTTATGACGTTCTTTCCATTTTATTTTCTTCTATAATTTTCACTGGAAATCCTTGCTCATCAGGTTTCTTCTTTAAGGTCAACTGGTATGTTTCATGATATCATTGTGTAATGTCCCTAACTCTTGCAGTCTTTTTCCACTTCTGTAAATTATGCAACTTTGGTTTATTGTTATTATTATTATTATTATTATTCCCTACTCTTGTGTTTGCTCACATCTTTCTTTTTTACTCATCTTTCTCCTTCTTTTACCTTCAGCAACTTAAAATTGCTTTTGGTCTATCTTTTATGAAGGAATCACTTAAATATTTCAGACATTTAAAATCGTTCTTGCCTAATTTTTTGTTGTGTCAGACAGGTAACTGCTTCCTTAAATATTACTTATATACTGCCATTTTGGATGTAAGAAAGGGTTATGGTTGATAAAGGACTCATTTCAGACCTGATATTTATTGCACATTATATCTTAGACTTTTTCGTTTGAATCTGTCATAAAAGTTACAGATATCAGTTGTAGAAACTAACCTGTTGTTGCTGACATCAAGAAATCGCAATGTTCTGTTCTTTGAGAGAAATTGTTTCAGAGGTTTCCCTGCATCTTTTCCTAATCCATTCCAAGACAGGTTCAATTCTGTTATAGTGCTTTCAGTTAGTCCTTTGAAAAGAGCTGTGAACCCTAAAATGAGAAAAGAACATCATTGTTACTGAGAAAGAATTTAGGCACATGAAGTGTCACTTGGAAATAACTGACAAAAAAATTAAAAACATTACAGCCCCCCCCCCCCCCCCCAAAAGGTTTACTCATGTCTCATTGAAGAACTATATGGAAAGTAATCAATTGGGGCTAAAGTTGGGCTAAAATGGATGAATGAATGAATGAATATGAATGAATGAATGAATGAATGAGTAAGCTGATTCCAGAAGTCTCTGGATATGGGATTATTCAGATGTATCTACTGTTTCCTGTCAAAACATCAGAAGCCTCATAAAAATGATGAAAAATCACATATCCATGCAGGAAAAGGAAAGTTTAGATGGAATTTCAGCACATCTGTTGTATCTATCAGAACATCACATGAAAATCACTGAAAATGAACAGATTCATCTTGATGCATACAAGTTAAAATCAGGTGACTGCAGACATGTAAGAAATGGGGGGCAGTAGCTATACACGCAGAAAACTGGTAAGACTCAGGCCATTTAGGTTAACAAATGTTGAGTTGAACAGCTATCTGAATGCTCTGCTATGATAGTGGACCAGGAAAAACATCAGATTGTAGCACTGACAGTTTACTGGCCACCAGCAGGAAGCATCTTAAGCTTTATATAGCAGCTAGAAACAGATTTAATACTGTTATGTAGACTTAACTGGAGAATTATTACATGTGTAGAGATTAATGTTGATTTTTTATGAAGCTACTTACAGCTGTTAATGTTGCACTATATAATTCCCTGCAAGGATTGAATGACATAATGTAACAATTATTTGTAATTTGTTTGTAGATTCATTCATTCATTCATTCTTTATTGATCGACTGAGTCATTTTGTGTACAGAGAGTACTACATGATATGGGACAAGTCATTATACTTGTTAAACATTTAAAAAATACATAACACTAAATTAAATACACCTAGACTTACACAATTGTATGATAGTCATAGGTTACAGGATGTAGTACTAGTATATTCACAAGTTGTTCAATATGAAGGTCAACAAGGCCTAATTAAAATTAAAATTTGTGGATACATCTAAAATCAAATTAAGTACAGATAAACATTATGTAATTTATACAATAGTTGATATTGACTAGATAAATACAATAAGTACATACATGTAGATCAATTTTCAACAGTTGGTTAGGCCTTATTGAAATTTACATTTTGAAGATAAATTATAGTAGAGAAACTTGAGTGTGCAAATATATTACAAAGAACAATTACATTCAAAATATTCATGTAAATTATCAAAACAGTATTTTCATAATATTGATTTAAGCCTTATTTTAAAATGTGCTGGACTGCTGCTGTTTTTATGTTTAATGATAGATGATTATAAAGTTTAATACCCATGCATTTTACACCATCAGTATATAATTTGGTGGAATGGGAAAATTGTGTCAACAAGTATTCCCCTCTATTGTCATGCTGGTGACAGTCCAGATTCTGCTTCAGACTGCCAATGTTTACCTTGGTAAAACTTAGTATCTCCAATATGTACTGGCTTGGAAGTGAAAGAATACCTAGTTTTTGAGATAGTTGTTTACAAGAGCCTCTTTGCTTTTTAAATAAGATTATCCTGACAGCTTTCTTTTGGAGCTTAAATATTTTATTGGGCTCAGAACTTTGGCCCCAGAATATGAGGCCATATGTTAGAATTGAGTGAAAAAGAGCATGGTAAACTGATGTTAAGATATTTATACTCATGACTTCCTTGACTGACAGAAGCATAAACAAATTTTGCTTAGCTTAGTAGCTAAGCTGCCAGTGTGCCTTTTCCAGCTTAGAGTGTCAGAGACAGATATTCCAAGGAATTTAGTTACATTTTCCAGTTCAATACTATTTCCACCTATTTGCATAGTTGGGACAGTGGGATTTCTATTCTGGACTGCATGAAATGTTACGCCTACACCTTTTTTCATTAAGAAGTAGCCTATTAGCTGTAAGCCATAAATCCAGTAGAGCAGTACATTGGTTGTCTGCAACTTCAGTACGATCATCTGAGTCAGAGGTCAGAATATTGGTGTCATCAGCAAAAAGAAAGGTATTGAAACTCGGTAGGTGCAGAGGAAGATCATTAACGAACAGGAGAAATAGGATTGGGCCTAAAACTGATCCTTGAGGGACACCATGCATATCAGAACATGAAAATGTGGATTTTGCTGAAGGGGTGACCTCACATAATTGCACTTTTCTGTTTAGTGGGTAGCTTGCAAACCAATCATAGGCAGTGCCCCGTATACCGTAGTAAATGAACAGGAGAAACAGGATTGGGCCTAAAACTGATCCTTGTAGTGATTTGTCTGTAAAACCAGTAGTCATGATGGTCAAATGTTAACAATAAAATGTACTGGCCATTTAGGTACAGTTCATCAAAGAAAAATATCATATGATAGAATCTTAAACAATAATTTGGTTAAAGTTTTTAGAGAGAAGTTGCAGGAAGACTAGACTGTATAGAGAGGAAATTTAACTCTGTCTTTAAAATATTTCTGCAGCAAGCTGAGTCTTGTTTTCCCCTAAAATAAGTCAAGGATAAAACCAAATTAAAGTGAAATAAGAGATAGATAACTCCTGGGGTTTCAGTATCTAGTGCTAGGAAAAGATAATCCTGCTTAATCCAGCGAACAAGCTGTAGTCTGGATCTGATACTCTATTTCTGAACATTATTAAACAAGAAACTAATTTACCAGAAAGTAGGTCTGGCAAAAATGGTGATGCTTTCAAATCACTGGCCACCAAGTTCAACGTGTCGTTGGATCTTTTTCATGATATGCTTCAATGAAATTTTCTCACTTTACAAGCCATATCATTTCAAAATGATGCAGCTTGTAACTGAGAAAATTTTATTGCCCCAAATGCAATGATTAATGTCTCACAGTGGCAGCAAAAACTGATACCAGTAATGAACAACCAAATACAGATGCATTCTATTTATTTGCGCAGATGCTGAATGCACCATCAAGAGGTATTACATTTCAAAAATAGAACCCATAATGAGATTACAAAATTCATCAGGTCACTAAAAAATAATAATTTTGCCAGCAATTATGGTGTTTCTAGTAGTGATAAAATTTTGTGCTGACATGAGAGGATTATTCTTAAGCTGTCTTTGTAATTAATTAATAACTCAGGGCATATTTCACAGTATACTTAAAAACGCTTTAGCACACCCATCTATAGATCTGTATCACTTCTTCCAGTTGTAAATTATTAACTTTATCTGCTTTGTTGTGCTTTGTAGCTGACATCTCTTCTCTTGATTGTTCTAACTGGCTGTAAACTATTGGATATGGAAGTGTAGCTCTAGCTATACAGTTTGTAATATTGGGTGTTTGTCACTTTTTAAACCACTTTTGAAATATTAATAGGTAACAGCCAGCTCAGGTTTCGCAGTTCTCTTTTGAATGCAGTTAAAGGAACATTACACACTGCACTTGGTTATGGTTCTCTCTGTTCAGTTCAACTGCAGTAGATCTACCATGAATGAGATTATTAGCAATTATTTTGGTGGCAAAAGGACAATCAGCATAACAGCTGCAAGACTAATCAGAATAATTTCACCAGGATAGCACAATGTTTTTCAGGCTGAGCAAAATGTATGCCAGTTAAATGAGACTACTCAGTGAAAGTATGTTCACACTGGTTAACAATGTCTGTTGCTGTACCAGACTGTTATTGTAGCAGTACACCAAAGAAAACAGTGTGTGTAGTTATGTGAGGTCACCCCTTCAGGAAAATCCACAGTTTCATGTTCTGATAAGCAAACCGTGAAACATGGTGTCCCGCATGGATCAGTAATGCAAATTCACAATGTGAAGTAATTACAAGATATTGCCATTGAGTTAACAAACAACATACAATGGACATGAGATACAGCTTAAAAGCAGCACATTTTATAAGCTGTAATGGCTGCAATGAAGTTTCCCATACTGACCAACCTAGTTGTTCCACCTAATTTTTCTTGTCGCAGAATGCAGACTCTAGAGCTCAAATGATCTTATAAAGATTAGTGTAAGAATAAACTCTTATTTTGTAAACTACATAATACTTTGAAAATTGCCTAGGCCAAATTTGGCTGTTTTGAAAGGATTGCAAGCTTTCACTAAAATTTAGCATACAAAAATGTTACTGGGTAGAAATGTAGAAAAATATATGGATACTACCACACTTCCATGATGTGAATCCTCTTGTTCACAAGTATAAGCATGATATCCAAAATCATAGTAAATTACATGTACTTATCAATTAATGAGTTAATTAATCAGTGGAGTCCACAATATTGTACAGGAAAACTAAGGTAACAAAAGTAAGTAGGTCAGGATCAAACACTGATTAGAGCAAAATCTGCAATGAAAATTGGTGGAAGTTCCAAACTTCAAATTTAATTATTTCAGAAGATAATTAGATTCATGTACTGTAATTTAAAATATATTACTAGAAAGTCAGAATGCTTAGGTTCCAAATGGTGAGCACTGGATTCGACCAGTTAGCTCAAAGGTTTTTCCTGCTTTTGAACGTGGTGTTACCTTCAATTAGCTATAACTTTTAATTGTCATAATCTACAGCCAAATGAATGGTATCAGTGGAAACAATGCAGTGAGGAGAATAAACTGAACAGTGAATTCAAATTGGACTTTGCCTGATTGCAGGTTTTCATATAGCTATCACATGTGGCGTAAATAGGGTTCAGAATGAAGTTATGTATTCTGCTGGGAAGATATTTAAACTTGGGTAAAAACTGATAATTACTGGGAACTGATGACATAACAGATGGGGAGTACCCACCTGTTCCATGTCGCAGTCTTCTCAAGTGTCTGAGAAAAGTGCGCTATGACAGAATGCTGATTCATTTAACAGAGCAAAACTTGTTCTCTTCCTTTAAGTTTGGTTTTTGTAATGTAATCTCCATAGAGAAAACAACACAAGAAGTCAAAAATGTAGTATCAGCAGAACTAAAAAAAACATTATTCTTTTCATATGCTGTGGGACCTTGTTAAAGCTTTGATTTTGTAAATCACAAAATTCTACTTGACAAAGTATAGTGATATGGTATTAATGATATCCATCTTGCTTGTGTGGAGTCTTACCTTCATAACAGAAAGCAGAGAGTCTCATTAACAGAATGTGTTACAGGCATGAAACTAATTTCAGCATGGGGCAGCATAACATATGGAGTATCACAAGGATCAGTAACAGGCTGACTGTTTTATCTAACGTTTACATAATTGATTTTATAATGATAAGGCAGTTCAAAACCTGAAACATTTTCTGGTGACACAATCAAACCAATCAATGATCAAAACTCAACCTTAATGGACACAACCCATTTGTAAGTGGAAAAGGCCTACAAGTCATTCACAGCTGACAATTTAAGTCTTAATCTCAAACGACTCATGTTACTATGGTGTGGAAAGTTCTGGTAGGAAGTAAATAATTTGGGAGTAAAGGAAACAACTCACCAAATAATAGACATGCCAAGTCATTAACAGCCGTAAAAATGATACTGAAAACACTACAAGCACACACCTGTATGGCTACATTGTATAGGCTGAATACACTCTCTTTTATTTTATGAGATAAACATTTGAGGCAATGCACCGATAGTAAATAAAAAATTTATTTACAAGAAGCAAGTAGTAAGAATAATGTGCAAAATAGATAACTTTATGTTTTGCAGAAGCCTTTTTACAGATATTTCAATTCTTATACTCACTTCACTATGCATTTACTCCATAGTGTGTTTTGTTGTCAATAATAAAAATAATTTTCAGCTGAAATGTGATGCACTCCATCAGAATACAAGACACAAAAATAAGTTCCATAAAGGCTTTGCCTCCTTGTTCAGAAGTTTAGAATCATATTCTGGTGGGAAGATATTTAAGCTCCCATCTGACATATCAGAACAAAATTTGGAATCCTCACCAATTCAAAATAAAATTACAAACATACCTCATTAGTATCTCTTTCTGTAGATCTTAATATATAGATTTAGTGATTGAAAATTATTGTTGGCTCTTTGACAGAAAGTGCAAAATGGCTAAATAAAAATACCTGGAGGACAAATGCTGGGCTGTAGAAGCATGCATATCTAGAGGAAACATATATGCCAACTATAGGAAAGCTAGAGAGACCTTTGGAGAAAAGAGAAACAGTTGTATGTGTATCAAGAGCTCAGACTGCAAGCCAGTCCCAAGCCAAGAAAGAAAAAGTGAAAGGTGGAAGGAATATATTGTGGATCTATGTAAGAGAAAAAACTGAGGACATTGTCATAGAAAGATAAGAGAAAGTAGGTGAAGAAGGGCACTGAAAGACCTAATTGGGAACCAGGGCCTGGAGTAGATGACATTCATCCAGAAAGTTGATATCTGTGGGTGATGCAAAAATGACAGAATTCCACCTAGTGTATGATATACAGGGTGGTCCATTGATCGTGACCAGGCCAAATATCTTACAAAATAAGGATCAAATGAAAAAACTACAAAGAAGAAAACTTGTCTAGCTTGAAAGGGGAAACCAGATGGCATTATGGTTGGCTGCTAGATGGCATGCCATAGGTCAAATGGATATCAACTGCATTTTGTTAAATAGGAATCCCAATTTTTCATTACATATTTGTGTAGTACATAAAGAAATATGAATGTTTTAGTTGGACCACTTTTTTCGCTTTGTGATAGATGGTGCTGTAATAGTCACAAACATATGGCTCACAATTTTAGATGAACAATTGGTAACAGGTAGGTTTTTAAAATTAAAATACAGAACGTAGGTACATTTGAACATTTTATTTTGGTTGTTCCAATGTGATACATGTACCTTTGTGAACTTATCATTTCTGAGAACGCATACTGTTACAGCGTGATTATCTGCAAATACCACATTAATGCAATAAATGCTCAAAATGAGGTACGTGTAACAACATCCCTCTCAACAGCAAGTAGTTCGCCTTCTGTAATGTTCGCACATGCGTTGACAATGCACTGACACATATTGTCAGGCGTTGTCGGTGCATCACAATAGCAAATATCCTTCAACTTTCCACACAGAAAGAAATCCGGGGACGTCAGATCGAGTGAACGTGTGGTCTATGGTATGGTGCTTCGACGACCAATCCACCTGTCATGAAATCTGTCATGCAGTGAAACATCTTGTAGTAACATCGGTAGAACATTACATAGGAATTTAGCATACATTGCACCATTTAGATTGCCATTGATAAAATGGGGTCCAATTATCCTTCCTCCCATAATGCCACACCATACATTAACCTGCCAAGGTTGCTGATGTTCCACTTGTCACAGCCATTGTGGATTTTCCGTTGCCCAATAGTGCATATTATGCTGGTTTACATTACTGCTGTTGGTGAATGATGCTTCATCGCTAAATAGAACGTGTGCAGAAAATCTGTCACCACCTGTAATTTCTCTTGTGCTTTGCATAGAAAAATGGTATGGGTGCAATCGATTTTGATATATCATTCTCAACACCAATTCTCATGCAATTTGTCTGCTACTGATGTGCAGATAAGCCATGACAGCAACTAAAACACCTACTTGGGCATCATCATTTGTTGCAGGTTGTGGTTGACATTTCACATGTGGCTAAACACTTCCTGTTTCCTTAAATAATGAAACTCTCCAGCAAATGGTCAGGACACTTGGATGATGTCGTCCAGGATACCGAGCAGCATACATAGCACACACCCATTGGGCATTTTGATCACAATAGCCATTATTACAACACGATATCAACCTTTTCCGCAATTGTTAAATGGTCCATTTTAATACGGGTAATGTGTCATGAAACAAATACCGTCTGCACTGGCACAATGTTACGTGATACCATGTACTTATACATTTGTGACTATTACAGCGCCATCCATCACAAAACGAAAAAAGTGATCCAACTAAAACACTCATAAAGACATACTACATGAATATGTAATATAAAATGAGGGTTCCCATTTTTAAAAATGCAGTTGATATCCGTTTGACCTATGGCAGCACCATCTAGTGGGCCAACCATAGCGCCCTCTGGTTTCCCCCTTCAAGGTAGACAAGTTTTGTTCTTTGTAGTTTTTTTGTTTGATGCTTATTTTGTGAGGTATTTGGTCTGGTCACTATCAATGTACCACCCTGTATATGGGACAGGTGTAGTACCCTCAGACTTCAGGAAGAATGTAATAATTACATTTCCAAAGAAGGCAGGTGTGAATACTATTGAACCATCAGTTCAACAAATAATGGTTGCAAGATAGTGACACAAGTTATTTACAGAAAAATGGGAAAACTCACTGAAGCTGACCCAGGGGAAGAACAGTTTGTGTTCTGATGAAATGTAGGAATGCACAATGCGGTACTAACCTTATCCTGAAAGATAGTTTGAAGAAAGGCAAAACTATGCTTTTAGCATTTCTAGATTTAGAGATAGCATTTTACAATGTTGCCTGAACTACGATCTTTGAAATTTTGAAGATAACATGGATAAACTACAGGAAGTGAAAGATTAATTACAACTTACACAGAAATTAGGCCACTGTTGTAATAGTCAAAACACATGAAAGTGAGACTGTAGTTCAACAGAGAGTGAGACAGTGTTGTAGCCTATCTCCAATGATGTTCAATCTGTATGATATGTTTGTATTGACAGTTCTGGATAAGTTAGTGGCAGTGGTTTGACTTAGAGCTTGCTTGGCAAATTGTGAGAGGATGCGGCTTCTGCACGTACAAATTTGAAGACCATGCGCATCTGCAGTACAAGAGAAGGGGATGTAGGCAGTATGTTTGGGCACAGAGGAAGTCTGCTAGCAGCAGTAGCACTTGGAGAAGCCTGTGTGATTGGTGGCCACATACAAAGTTGTTGGTTTTCTTGTGGCATTTCCATTGCCAGTTTTCAGTGTTTCCATATAGGGTTCCACCACAAAAGTACTCTACTAGGGTGTACCTATTGCAGTACCATTGTGACAGTTATTATCATCATGCAATGAAAGTTAATCTACATCTACATCTTCATCCATACTCCACAAGCCACCTGACGGTGTGTGGCGGAGGGTACTTTGAGTACCTCTATCAGTTCTCCCTTCTGTTCCAGTCTCGTATTGTTCGTGAAAAGGAAGATTGTCGGTGTCGGTATGCCTCTGTGTGGGCTCTAATCTCTCTGATTTTATCCTCATGGTCTCTTCGCGAGATATACATAGGAGGAGGCAATATATTGCTTGACTCCTGGTGACGGTATGGTCTCGAAACTTCAACAAAAGCCCATATCGAGCTACTGAGCATCTCTCCTGCAGAATCTTTCACTGGAGTTTATCTATCATCTCCGTAATGCTTTCGCGATTACTAAATGATCCTGTAACAAAGCGCGCTGCTCTCCGTTGGATCCTCTCCACCTCCTCGATCAACACTACCTGGCACGAGTCCCACACTGGTGAGCAATATTCAAGCAGTGGGCGAACAAGTGTACTGTAACCTACTTCCTTTGTTTTCAGATTGCATTTCCTTAGGATTCTTCCAATAAATCTCAGTCTGGCATCTGCTTTACTGATGATCAACTTTATATGATCATTCCATTTTAAATCACTCCTAATGCCTACTCCCAGATAATTCACGGAATTAACCCTTCCTGCGTGTAGTGCACGCCTGACCTATTCAGGGGGACCCTACATTTCTCCACCTGATGGCGGAGGTCGAGAAATTTGCACCCCATATCTCCGCCAATTGTCTGAGCCTCTGGTTTAAGCCTTCCACTCAGCTCCAAACCAGAGGACCGTGATCAGGTCTGGGAACGATACTACAAATTGTTAGGTCAGATTCCACCCCACGAGTGAGGCTTTCTGCCTTCACCAACTCTGCCAGCCGCCTGTATGAACTGAGGATGACCTCTGAACCCAGACAGCAGGAGTCATTGGTGCTGACATGTGCAACAGTTTGCAATCGGGTGCACCCAGTGCTCTCAATTGCTGCCAGCAGGGCCTCCTCCACAATTCGGATGAGACCCCCCCCCCCCCCCCCCCTGACCTTTCTGCTATTTACCTAAGGGGCTCCATCACCCACCTAACGTTGGATCTCCCAATCACTAATAAACCCCTCCCCCCATGTGCCTGCTCGGACCTTACTGAAGGAGCGACCACATGTCCACTCACAGGCAGAGCCGGCAATGCCACACGGCCAGCCTCGACATTGACCCTCTGCCTCATGCGCTGCGAATGACACTGAACCCGCCACTCCCCTTGGGGAGAGGGTGGCCCAACTGCACCTGGTACCTGCGAAGATGTCTTGACAGCAGGGACCATGGGTGAAGCATGTAACACCTGGGGTGTACCATGCGACGCACCAGACTCCCCACTGCCGCTTGGCCATCTCTCCTGCATCCATACACAGCAGTCACACATCCTCCTCATCCTAAGAAATCAATTTACTGTAGAGAATTAATCAACTTTTAACTAGACTGCTAATTCTAGTGAATTAGCAGTCTAGTTAAAAGTGGCTGATAGCTGACCACTACCTGTCTCTGGACTGTATTCAAAACAAACACTAGCACTACTGGCACCACAGCTGACTAAAGGGGCTCTCTCTGACTATATTCAAAACAAACACAAAATCTATGGAACACTATTGCTCGTACTCGAAAATTGAAGCTTCCTAAAAGCAAAAACACACAGAAGAAGTGACAAGTAAGAAAAATACAGTTAATACTTAAATTAATGTAGCTCACTGCACAGCAGATGTGAAACAGACAGCAGTTACGATGACACTGACATTGCTGGCAGTATGGCTGACTAAAGGGACTCTCTCTGACTGTATCCAAAACAAACACAAAATCTATGGAACACAGCTCTCTGAGACTGCAGATGTGTGTGCAAGTTGTGCTTGCCTGTGTGTGTGTGTGTGTGTGTGTGTGTGTGTGTGTGTGTGTGTGTCTACTGCTGACAACGGCCTTCTCTGCTATATGGTGAGTAGCAACTTTCCTTCTCTCGTATTGTTACATTCCATCCTGGATTTTCCATTGTTTAATTCTGTTTTGTAATAGATTTGTGCTTTAGAATTTGATACATATATGCCATGTGACTAAATAGGTAGATCCTTTTACAATTTTGAAATGGGACAATGCCATTAAATATCTAGTAACAAATTTCTTTTTTTAAAATGCTATTCAATATTATTATTATTATTATTGCTGTGTACTCTGCAGAAAATAATTACATTTGTCATGAACTATTTTGGGTAAAGTCTTGGATGTTGTGGTAAATTTAGCGTACTGTAAATATTAGGAATAACATCTTAAAGTTTCATAAGTACAAACACAGAATTCTTATGTCAGTACATTATGGACTATGGTGCATACCTCATTTTGCAGGCATTTGTTGGATGCTGTATTAGGGCAGTCCAACTTGACTTGCTTGTGTGAAAAATTTCTTCTAATCTGCTAATTGCTAAATAAATGTTACTTTGGGATATCTTTAGTATGTCTGTGTATATTACATTACCAGTTCATTTTTTCACTGCATTCAGCTCTGTTTACTAATATAACATATATGTGAACAGTTTTTAATCCATTCTGATGTGAACCCTACATTCTTATTTTTTGAAAATAGAAAGGAAAAACATATGCCACATGATGTAAGGGAGGCACTGAACAGCACCTTAGTACACAAAACAATGTTTCAGGATTCGATGTGAAAGCTAGACAGGAAGTTACCTATCCTTTGGAGTATGTGGTGAGAAATCTAGGGAGGAAACTGAAAGATGTGGGTGGATCCATTCACACACTCCTGTATGGATGCACCCTTGTTGGTCCAGTTGACTTACAAGAGATCATAGGTGCTGGGCAGCGTACTCAAGCAACTGTCAACTACATCAGTCTTGTGACTGAAATTTGTAAATTGTTAGCCAAGAAATTATCCTGTATGAAAAATTCTTGGATCTATTTGTTTAGAAAAGTAGTCACTGCTATGGACAGTGTTATTCCACATAAATGTATGTTTTTTCAAGTGGGGGGATTAACTTCCCAATACATTATGTAACTTTAAATAATGCTGTGAAAGGTGATGTTATATGCCTAATGATTTGTTATGTTCATCACAGAAATGTGAAAACTTAACAAGTTCAAGAGTACATTCTGTGAACCATGCTGTAAATAATTATTGGAATCTGATAAAATTAGACACTGTTAGTTAGTAGTCATACATTTCAATGAATTTTCTTATCTCAAGATTCAGATGTCTTTATTCTATCAATTGTACATGAATCTTCTAGTATTCTATGTACATAGGTTAATTTGTATGAACAATTAGCAAACAGTGTGGAAGACATTTATGATTGTGATCATAAATCAAGTATAGACTGTATAACAATAAGCATACTTTTCTGATTTCACACACTGATTTTGGTCCTCACACTACTTGATTATGTCATCATTCAGAGCTATTTATGACTCTGATTACCTGTATTTATTATGAGTACTGCATTATTGTATGTCATTGGAACTTGAGTTGTGTGCAGACTCATGCTTAACTCTCTTTTGGGTACCCTTGGCCATTGTGTGTGTGTGTGTGTGTGTGTGTGTGTGTGTGTGTGTGTGTGTGTGCACACGTGCATGCGTGCATACTCAAGGAGATTGTGCAATCCTTACATACTCTGGTTTATGAGGCTGATTGGTTTTGTGCTATACTCATACTTGTGACCGAATATATACTTCTGGTCTGTACCCTCATTGTGAGTTTTTCAAGTCGGCTCACTTGTAGTACATTTAGGCTCTGAATGTTTTTTCTTCTCTTTTGATGATTTTGAAGGTGTGACTTTATAAATGTAAACTTGCAATTTCTAATTTTAGTAATTTACATTGCCTCTGCCCTTATTTCTAGTGTTGTAATGTTGTAGTTTTGACTTTGTATCATTTGCCATGAAACAGAATGTTCCACAGATATGAAAATCTGAATGACATATCCTCATGTATGTACAGATTATGAGTAGAACAGAATAGAATAGAATATTTTTATTAGCCTTTCAGTATTTTTCATACAATTGGATTTGTCAAAGTTTACAGAGGGTTTTAGTTTTAGTACGATATTCAAATAGTTACAGAAAGGGGAGAAAAGGAACTAAAGACCTTTTCTTTAGCATTATGTAAAACAATTTTTATACAATAATTAAATACACACATAAAAATAGAATGACAGTAAACAACTAGCTTATATAATATCAAAACATTTTCTTTATAACTTAGGTAAAAGAAAAAAAATATTTTGATGATTAGTTTCTAAGAATTCTTCAGTTGTATAGAATTCGTTGTTTTTTAGCCAGGTTTGCAATGTTTTCTTATATTTATTTAGTGCTACTGTACGAGCTGAGCATGGTAACTCATTGAAAAATTTTATGCTTAAGTACTTATAGTTATTATGGACTACAGCAAGTCTTGTGGAAGGCAAGTCCAGCAGGTGACTGTTTCTTGTACTGTGTGCATGCACATCACTTCTCATGTTCAATTTTTTCAGATTTTCTCTGGCATAAATTAAACAGTTATATATATACATGCTTGGCACTGTCATTACGCCAAGAGATTTAAAATAATTTCTGCAGGACTGTCTGGGTACTAACCCTTCCATGCACCTGATTGCTTTCTTCTAACATCTGAAAATACATTCAGCCCCCGGTTACCCCAAACCAATATTCCATATTGCAGTTGGGAATGAAAAAAAAGGCGTAGTATGAGTGGAGTAGCAATTGCTTGCTCACACTGTTTCTTCTTAATTCATACAATAAGAAAAGTACTCATGCTAGTTTACTACATAGGTAATTGGTGTGTCCTTCCCATGAGAGCTTTTGGTCTATGGTTAGTCCAAGTAATTTCACTGCTTTGTTTTCATTTTTAGTTACTTTGAGATTAAATATTATTTCTTCTGTTTTTGTTTGATTTATGCACAGCTGGTTAGCCTGACACCAGTAATTAGCCATTTGCATCATTTCTCTATTTTTGTCCAGTACACTCTGTAAGTTCTCTCCTGTACTTGTTAATGTCATATCGTCAGCATATAGTATGTTCTTACATGGTATGTAATTTGAGAAGTCATTAACATAGACAATGAACAGAAAAGGTCCAAGAACAGAGCCTTGGGGTATTCCTCTTTCTATAGGGAGTGTTTCTGACCTCTGCTTATTTGCATATACAAGTTGTAACCTATTGCTTAGATAAGATTTGAATAGACAGAGTGTATCATCTTAAATGCCACAGTATTTTAACTTTTCGATGAGTATGTCATGTGACACCAAGTCAAATGCTTTACTTAGGTGAATAAGAGTTCCAGACATTGATACCCTTTTTTCATACCATTCATAAACATTGCTCACCAAAGCTTCTGCTGCTTTTACAGTTGATAGGTGTGACCTGAAGCCAAACTGTTGTTCATTTAAAATTTTGTTGGTTTCAAAATACCTGTATATCTGCTGATGCACACAATTTTCTACTAACTTTGATATGATTGGTACTATTGAAATGGGTCTGTAGCTATTAGGGAAGTTTCTTTCACCTTTTTTATACACAGGCAATGTAACTGTGAGCTTAAGATAGTCGGGGAATATTCCTTCATCAAGTACTCTGTTTGATAGTGAGAGAAGTGGCATTTTAATTTCTTTTGCTATACATTTTATGATGAGATTACTGAGTCCATAATAGTCTTCTGTTTTGGAATTACTTAATTTGTTTATTGACTTATGAATATCATTTAATGTGATTCGGGTCCAAGTGATCTTCTCACTTCTTGTCTGTTTTGCACAAGTGAGCAATGCCTTTGCATCAGAGGCAGAATTTATGGGTGGGGTGGTGACGCTATTTACAAAATATTCATTGAGAATATTGCAATCAATAGGGATACTCCTTTCTTTATTGATATTATTAATTTCCCTTTTAATGACAGTCCAGGCAGCTTTACATTTATTTTTAGAATTTAAAATATATTGATCATTTGCACAGCACTTAGCATTTTTTATTTCTAACCTGTAAAGGTTTCTCATTTTAGTGTAATTTTCCTTGTCCCTATCACTGTTATGAGATTTGTCTTTCATAATTATCAGTAGTATTCTCAGGTTGTTATGTTGTGGGGCGTACAACTTGTTAGTATTTTGCTGCTTATGAGTAACATTACTCTGGTACTTTTTGGTTACCAAGGGGCATGTCATTTCTACTATATGCTTGATCTCTGTCAGGAAAATGGAAAAACATTTATTAATTGTTTTCTTGTTATCCATTACATGAGTCCAATCCATTTCTTTTAACTGGTTTATCATTTTGTTTACATTGGATTCACCTAGAATTCTATATGTCACTTCTCTCTCTGTAGAACTGAAGGCTGACTTTTCTATTTGAAGCCATAGCCCTGCGTGATCTGATATTCCTAATTCTATTACATCACATTGTATGGAGTCTCTTTCTACATTGCTAATTATGTTATCAAGGCATGTGTTCAATCTAGTGGGTTTTTCATTGAGACAGTAATAGTTTAATGACTTCAGAGTGTTAATCATATGAATTACATTTTTTCTCTTTGCCCTTATATCTAAGTTAATATCACCTACAATTACAATTCTATGCTGTTTATATTTTGACAACAGCAATATTAAAGTATTAATTTTTTCTATAAATACTATCTCATCAGAGCCTGGGATTCGATAGATTGAGACAATTACAGTTTTCTGTTCATGCATTACCACACCAGCTACTTCTATTGTAGCTTCAAGGCATATTCTACTAAGGTCTATAACTGAGTAATGCAATTCAAGGTTACTTTTGACATATATTGAGACCCCCCCCCCCCCAATGTGTAATACTTTTTCTGCAGTAGCTTGTAACTAACGAATATCCAAGAGGAACACACAAGTCTATTTCAGTGTCTTTCATCCAGTGTTCATTGTTACATAGAACACTGCAGTTGATTTTATTGAACCAGTATTGTAATTCATTGATTTTACACCTAAGAGATTGTGCATTTATATGAAGGAGGAGGAAACTGTCACTGCTACATAATGGTATTCTACTTTCACAGAACCTTCTGTATTCATTTATTTTCGCTACATGATCTAGGGTTGCACAATTATCTGAATGAATTAGATTGTTGCAGATTCCACTTAATGTGGTTTCTAACTTTCCTTTGTCTGTAATGTCGTTTTTTCCTAAAAATAAGGAGGTGTATAGTCATGTTCTGTGGGACTGTCTTTTAAGACAAGGCTGCTGTGTGCTCGTATTTCATTTACAACTTTGTTTATCTCATGACACAAAAATGTTTTACCATGATAATTTAGATGCTCACCATGTTCAGTGTGCAAATTTCTTTCAAGTCTGCTAATATCCACTAGATTGCATTTAGCATAAATGGAACATAGTTGTTTGATTTTAATATTTGTTTTACGAATCTTTTTGTTAACACATGAATTATCGATCAAGTCATGTCTATGAGGTATCGTCACAACAATAGTGTTTTCCATCTTAATTACATCTAAAAAAATTTCAACCCTGTTATACACATTTTGGCTTGTTACAATCGATAAGTACTAGCTCTGAATGTACAGTTAAAATTAGTTTTTTTTAGAAACATTTGAAATCATGAATTATTTGGCACACTTAAAATTATATTATTAATTATGAAATCTAGCAGTATTTATTATGTTTATTTCTGGATTTATTTATGAAATAATAATTGAAACTAATAGAAATTCATTTGTCAAGAAAAACTGCAGACCATTTGGAATATGGTTATTACCACAGAGTGGGCGAGTGGTAAGCTTGCCTCTGTTGTGATCTGACATGTTTTTGTATTTTGGGTGAACAATGTAACTTTGGCTTTGTCAATGTGAAAGACTGTAGGACACACTAAAATGTGACAAAATATATTAGTGTAACAACAAAAATTCTCCAACGACAATCCTCGTATTTATTTAGATCAATTCAACCACGAGGGCCTAAAATGTGAGAATTTGAGCTTCAAGAATCAGACCACTAGACAAGAAGAACTGGAGCAAACTCTACACGAAAAGCTATGTAAACTAGAAAGTTTATCGTAAACTTTTCTCCTCTCAAAGTTTTCATAGAAGACTATGCTTATTGTGGACAATAACTGGAATTAGGAAAGAGGGGGCAGATTACATCATTGAGGATGAGGCCTTGATGACCATTGTTGGTTTCTGGATGCAGTTTTGGTATAAATTATGAGTTATAATTCGACCTGTCTATATTAAATGTTCATTCTGATTATTGGTGCCTGTAAATTATTTTGTTAGTAGTGACTTCTGATCCAATTCCTTCAATCACTGGGGCTTAAGAAAAAAAAATTATGTTAAGCTGATGCTTTGATAAATGGCACTTTTAAATATTGGTCTGGGTGTTAACACTCTCAAATCTTTTCATTGATGCCTTATACCTTTTTACATTTACAGTACTTGATGTATTGTAGACAGTTTAATGACTATTTACAAGTGATTAACCAAATAATTAAATATGTCCAGGTTAGCATAGTGTGGCTTATGTAATCTGTTTGTGTTAAATAAATTTGTGAAAATTTTCTGCTGAGAGCGAGCTCACTTGCTTACAACTCCCAGATCATTGCATCCTTAAACTATTTCAATGGTAGCAGATTATTTAACAGGCAGCACTATCACATGTTGGTAATGAGTAAGTGTTGTGAGTCAGTAACTGGTGTTTTACATAGTATGTGACCATGTGAACAAGAAGCATGTTGGGGTGGACTCGTTTAAGAAAAAACTGTCTACATTATGAATTAAAGATCTGTCACAAATCATGGAGGGCACATCATCACAGAATTAGTTGTCTGTTAAACAATGCCACAGGTAGAGGGTTGCGAGTTAAGTGGTGCCTTTCAGCTTGTAGGTGGATGCTTTCTGATGTGCCAAAAAATGTTATGCTGCTACTTGGCTCCTCTTCATTCACACACAGATTTTCTGTTTAGTGTCAGTAACTGGTGTTTTGCTTGTTATTACAGAGTATGTGGCCATGCGAACAAGAAGCATGTTGGGGTGAACTTGTTTAAGAAAAAACTGTCTACATTATGAATTAAAGATCTGTGATAAATAATGGAGGGCACACCATCACTGAATTATAGCAATGTTTCAGGCTGCATTAAGTTGCCTGATAAACAACACCACAGGTATGGGGTTGGGAGTTAAGTGCTGCCTTTCTGCTTGTAGGCAGCTGCTTTCTGATGTGCCAGAAAATGTTATGCTGCTACTTGGCTTCTCTTCATCTCACACACAGATTTTCTGTTTAGAAGCACTCTTTGATCTTGTTGCTAATAGGGTTTGTGATGTACGTCTTATTAATGTGGATCACCAGTTTTTGCAAGATGTTCAGGCATTACAAGAAGAAGTTCTGTTATTGCAACAATGAATTTTGTTTCTCAGTTGGCAGGCAGAAGATGAAGTTGTTAACAATGATTGTGAACAAAATATAAATATGAGCAAGGAGCCAAATAAGAACATAACTGTGTCATAAATATTTAGTAAACTACCAACTCCACTGTGTTTCTTGAAGTTTTCCTAACATTGAATATTCCATCAGTTATTGGGTATGCATCCAGAATTCTTTAAATAATTGTTCTGACATTCCAGCTGTTAACTTTTCAGTCATTCTTAAGGTGAGTCACTTGGAAGCTTTTAATTCACTTTACACACTGTGGAGTAAATGTGTTTACATCAAAGACAACACTGTTGGTAACAAGAGTGTCAGTCATAGATAAAACTTTGTGTGTCCAAACAAACAAATGCAGATCAGTGAATCCATAGAGTTTACAAATTATATTGTTGATATTATAGATGGCATATGTTGGAATGCCAGACAGTCAAGACCTAGAACAACATTTTCTTTGAGAGCACAGGCATGAAATGAGAGGTTTCCATTATTTGTCAAACTGGAGATCATCATCTTGGTTGAGCAGGTTATCTGATAATCATACTTCCACAACTTCCATGACTACCAAATCCCAGCTGGATGAGACTGTGGCCAGAATCTTAAGTTTTCCAGTGGTCTATAGAATGGCCAGTGGAAATACAATGTTCAGCCACTGCAGATTTATCAGGCTGTAGAAGGTGGGTGTATCTCTGGTGTACAATGCAGTATTTTTGTGCTGTGCATATTGTTTGTTCTGTATACCTTTTACCACTTCTCACATGGAGTTTCATGTATATCAATGTTTCATAAAAGCAGATCATCCTTCACAGATTCTAGAAGAGTTGCCATCTTTTCTGGTGGAAGGAAGATCACACCCTCATTATGTTTCTTTGTTATTCTTGCAATTTTTGAAGAGATATTTACCACATGTTACAGAAAGGTTACAGACTTTACATCTATTTCTTCTTCCTCTTGTGTTAGTTTCTCTGGTGTATGCACTTGCAGAGCTCTCTTAATTTTTTGTACAACTTTTGTGAGGGCACGGCATATCATAAGATTGACAAGGACCCCACTGCATATATTCAAAGATAAACTACTTCCTTCTGAACTCCAACTCTCTATCCTAGAAAGTTATCAACAGATTGAAGCAACACAGCTCTGTGCCACCAAAACTGTATGGACATTCCAACATTCACAAAGTAATACAGAAAGTTGTTCATAAGAAGATTGAAGTCATAAATCATCCTTGAGCAGATACTAAACGCATTGATGTTTCGACCAATAGTGAGTAACATAGATGCACCTACTTATTGGTTGCCCAAATATTTAGCCTCAGGGATGTAGATTTGAGGTCCCACCCCCACTTTCCCCCCTGCTTGCCCCCCCCCCTCCCCCGCCCACACCCAAACCATGCAGAGATTCTCTTTCTCGCTGTACAGTGATTCTCTTTCTCACTGACTCTCTCTCTCTCTTTACTGTTGCTCATATTGAAATAGGGCAGTTATTATATGTAATGAATATGAGATTAATTTTTGTTTGATGAACACTTAGAATAGCTATTATATTGCAAAGTTTGGCAACACCAATAAGTAGCATGATGTCTATAAGTTGTTGATACTAAGTTGAGCTTTAGCTCAGTACTTGTTACAGGTACACATTGGTAGACTTTCCATCGACTGTCATATGTTTACAATTGCAGTGTGTTTGAACATGAAAAACTCTATGATGTTTTTTTCACATAACCTTGTTACTTCTGTGTGTAATTTACACAACAGCTGCTGATTATCAGTGCACATGTATTCCTGAAGAGACATCACTGTGTAGCAAACAGATAACATTTCCCCTTTTATGGCCCTCATCAGTGTGACATGCAACACTTTTCTTTATCTTGGCCAATTTCAATTAAAGAAATGCTGCATTTTTTGTGAGACATCATGGAATATTCCTGCTTCAGCCCCTAAAATTTCATGAAAATTCTGATAGGTGGCGACACTATATGTAGGACTCAAAATGGCATCTGTAACAGAGATGTGTTTTGTAATTGATTTTCTTTTGGCAAATAACCAGAGCATCACTGATACAAATAAGCACTTGCAGAATGTCAACGGAGTCCTGGCAGTGAAAAAGTATGGTGAGATATTGGGCGAGGCATCTGTCATCACCCCAACAAGGTAGTGCAAACCTGTCCAATCTCCCAAGTGCAGGCTGGCTGTACACAGCTGTGACTCCTGCAATGATGGAATGTGTGGACACTTTCATCTGAGATGATCAATGGATCACAACAAACATCTTGCTACACAGTTGGGAAACTATGTTGGTAGTGCTGACACACTCATCCACCAGTGTGGTACTCAAAGGTTTGTGCTTGGTGGATTTCTTGCCACCAAATGGAGGACTGTACAGAGCAATGAAAGATTGTCTGTGCAGAACTGCTTGTACATTACAAGGCTGATCATGAAAATTTTTTGTTGAGCATTGTCATAGACCATACAACATGTGTTCAACACTTCAAACAGGAAACAAAACAGCACTCCATGGAGTGGCACCACATCATCTCTCCTCAAAAGAAAAAGTCCAGTTTTGGACCTTCTGACTTCCAGCTGTTTGGCCCAATGAAGGATACACTCTGCAGGAAGAAGTACATGGTTGATACAAAATTACTGACGCAGCAAGATGCTGATTCTGATGTTGACCAGTAGAGTGGTCCATGTGGGCATACAGGCATTTCCATTAAGGTTGTGTAAGCCCATCACACTGAACAGAGTTTTTGCTGAAAAGTAGGGTTTTGTAGCCAAAAGAGGAGAAATAACATGATGTATTGTGGGCCGCAGATAAAACCAAACTGCTTTCTTCAGAAACAAAAGGTGTTGCCCTATTTTTAATAAGACATCACAGACAGTTCTACATGGACTTGAGCCTGAGAGTGGCTCTTAAGCCGAAATCATGATTTGGTAAAACAAATGAACAATTTACATTCAAATGACAGAAATTTATTTCAAAAAATTCTACATGACTGTGGTCCTTAACAAAGGAAAGATCATTAAAATGTATTGCATTACTTATTGCATGACCCTCATATCAACTTCTATCCATGTCTATCAAGTGAAAGTATGGCGTCTGAGACAACTAAGACTTGAAGTAAAAGAAACATGGCTTAAACAATATAGTGGTTACCAAACACTTGAACGGTTTTAAAACTTTGGACTTTAGAGTGCTTGAAAGTTTTATTCATAGTGCATAATAACAGTATACCAAAAAACATAGGTAGGATCTACTTTCAATAGCTTAACAGCAACCAATGGCTATGTCCTAGGGTCTACGACATATCGCTTAGCATGTGTTTGTTTGTATGATGGTTAAATGACAGACAGAGTCTGTACAAGCTTTGAAATGTTTAATCATGCTGATAGCAAGAAGGGATATAATGATGTGACAGCAGTACAAAATTGTGTACCACAACATTGACTCCTATCCACCACTAAACATCTTTTAATGCATACCTTGTCCCAAAATAATGTCTATAGCATCATCATTAATGAAATTACCCTCCAACCCTATCACATCATCTGAACCTCCACCTGCATCTTTCACCACACAAATAACCCTTTT
Source organism: Schistocerca serialis cubense (assembly GCF_023864345.2). Classification (NCBI taxonomy): domain Eukaryota; kingdom Metazoa; phylum Arthropoda; class Insecta; order Orthoptera; family Acrididae; genus Schistocerca; species Schistocerca serialis. Next base: position 447,898,081 of record NC_064642.1, on the reverse strand, counting down.
CCCATGGCCAGGGGACGTGTTGCATTTGCCACCACAAGAACGTCCCTGGTCAGCCACAACCCTTGTACAATGCTCCCACTGAACATCTTATGCTTAACCACTTTTTCCAGAGTCTAACCATTACCCTTGCCACCATCTACATCTGACCTAATCAGTCCATCCCCTTTGACTTCTTCACCCATACAGATCATACCTTTTTGACCTATTTTACTGCTGCTGAACTCAGCATCCATAGTAGCTCCCCTGAGAACTCCAATGGTGGTGTCAGTCTACCAACTCCGTAATACTCTTCCCATCCCACACCACACTCATCCTGAAAGGAACACCACCCAAGATATTGTCCTAGCATCTTCTTATCTCTTTGGATGCCTCACTGCACTTCTAATTAATTCTTCTTCTTCTTCTTCTTCTTCTTTTCCTTCAGCGTTAGTTCTACGTGCCTGCAGGGTCCCCTACATGGGTCCGTTGTCTCCATTTTGCTCAATAACAGGCTGAATCTGGGTGGATGTTCATGCATTTAAGGTCTTTATGAATTGTATGAGCCCAACATTGCTTAGGTCATCTTCTGCTGTTACCTTCAAGTGTGTAACTAGCCCTGGCAATAGAGTCATCACCGGTCTGTAAAACAAGCCCAAACCATTGAAGACGAGTCTCATGCATCATGTCTTGGACTGGTGTGACACCAAACTGTTTCCTAATGCTGTCATTGGAAACGTGATCTAACTTAGTGAGGCCTGCTGTCCACCTTAACATCTGTGTTTATATTACACTTAGTTAGCATTCTGTCTCAACTGTAGTTGGCCAGCACTTACAACCATACAAAAAAATGAGTTCTGGTGTTGACCTCTTCAGTGAGTCAGCTGTCAAGCAGTGATCATGGAACCAAGGTACTTAAACTTACTCACACGAGTCAGATCTTCACCATTAATCGTGATGGTTCCCATTTCATGTCTGTCTGATGTCATGTACTCATTTTTCTTCAAATTAAGGTGCAAACCATGTTGTGCCAACCGGTCACTCCATTTTTGAGTTTGGCTCTGCAGATCAAGCTTTTTTTTCTGCTGCCAGTATCACATCGTCAGCATAAAGTAGGGTCCATGGTAATGGCCAGTGCAGGTCAGCTGTCATGGTGTTTATTACAAGAAGAATAGGAGTGATGATAAAGCAGAACCTTGATGGATGCCAAATGTGATGGGGAAGTCCTTGGGTAGTCCTGAGGTTGTATGGACATAATACACTTCTAATTAACTATGTACACTTTATTGCTTCCTTCCTCTCTAATCACCCATCCTTTGCTGCTGTTAACAACACCAGTTCCCTTACCTTCCAGCCCACTGCAGAAGTGCCCAAGGATCCATCCTCTCTCCTTTCCTTCATCTACACTGCTGATATGTCCAAACCACCTCCACCAGTCTACATCCTTCAGTATGCTGATGACACTGGTGTCCTTGTCCTCTACCATATTCTCCAGAAATCCCAATGATCTCCCCAAATTCAGTTTACATCCTGGTGTAAACAATTGTTCCTTAAGATCAACTCCTCCAAAACCCAGGCTATAATTATAAAAGAAACTACCCACACTTTCTGTCTCCACAACTTTTACCTTACCATTTATGAATGTTCTATCCAGTTAACTAGCACACGGAAATACCTTGTACTAACCCTTGACTGGCAACTAACGTGGAAACCTCACCTAGTACCCATCCAACACAAAGCCTACAGTGGACTAAAACAACTAAAAGCCGGACTTGGGGAATACAGCCCTCTGCTATTCTCCACATCTACAAAACCCTGATCTAACCTATCCTCTGCTATGTGAATATTGTTTGAATATCTGCTCCACTGAAGTTCTATGAGTCCCTCCAAATCCTTGAATGCCAGGCTCTCCATCTTGCTTTCCGCATCCATTTACCTTCCCCAAACATGGATCCCCCTCACACACATCAAACACCTGCACATCTCCTACACTATTCAAAGACTAGGTTCCAATAAAGCCACTGTCTGCCCTCTGATCATCAATCCCAGTATGCTGCCCCAACTTTACAAACATATCCCACCACCCCTACATGTAAATTCACTCCATGTCCTATCCCAATGAAACATATCCAATCCCAATGGAACTTCAAACAACTCTCTGTCCCAGACAATGAGGTATGGCTCAATACTTACCCCTCCTACCAACTTTAACTCTCCCCACCTATCCCACTCCACATCAGGGTACCTCACTCCTTTTCCTACTCCATGAATTCTCAGCCTTTTATTCCTGTTACCACTACCCTCCCCACACACCAAACTCATCCTCACCCTCTGTATTTCCCGCTGTCTGTATTTCCACTATCCACCCCAAACCTTCCTTACTTTCATCTGTGTAGCTTTTCTAACAGACCCCTGCCTTTTATATCCACAACTCTCAATCCTATGAGACATATTCTCACCTCCAGAAATACTTCTCATCCATTGCATGTCCTCCAGATTTCATGTGAATATGTAGTGCTTCAGTATTTTTTCTAAGAAGAATTTCACTATTAAGTAATGCCAAGAAGAGAGTTGCAGTGCATAGCATGATTGAGATTGTGTTGACTGTCCAGTTCAACTGAAGTGATATTTCATAGTTATTTTCTTTGTTTGTAATTTGAAAGAGTGAAGTGTTATTAAATCAGCAGAAATGATGGGAGTGCCTGATGGACTAAATATGCATAGAGCTCTAATAGCCATTGACCAAAGGAGACTCTTCGAAGTAGAAAAATCAGTGTTGGAAGCCAGGAAAGAAGAAATAATAAGAAGTGAGAAAAAGAGAAGGGACAAAGAGCAACACAGGAAACTAGATGAATATGGATCTGGGATGCATCAGTGCCTTGCAAGTTTAATAGAATAAGCAAGTTTTCACTTTAACTTGAATTTCCTGAAAGTCAAATTATTTCATGTTCTTGTACATTTAACTAAAAACTATTAAAGACAGAGAGCTGAAATTTTGTATACTGTCTTAAAACATGTTTAACTAAAAAGCAGACAACTCTTGTGACTTGACTTTGAAAATGAAATGCTTTTTTGAAGAAAAACTCAGAATTCTTTTCCAAAATTTTTGACAATTATACTTAAAATTTTTAGTACCATAATTTATGACAGCATCATCTTTATAATACCCTGCTTTAAAGATAACAGTGCAAAGAACTTATGGGAAAAAAATAGACCATCTACTTTGTTTGTATTTTGAGTAATGTGTACCTACAATGTATATAAATAATCAGCATGGTTTATTTCACTTGCAACAAAAAAATAGAGTTAAAAAAGTGTGAGAGCTAAAGCAGTGGTTCATACATAAAAAATTACCCCAAAAAATGTCTTAAAAGATGGTAAGCATTATATGGGCTTATGAATCTTTTTCTTTGAGTTACACTGTGCAGAAAACTGACAATTTTTTCAAGCTTTCCCTTGGTATTCATGGACCAGTCCCTTATACATAAGACTTGATCAGTGCAGTTCTGTCCTGATTGGAATCCAGCTTGCTCAATAGAAAGGTTCTGGAAGAGAACTGGATTAATCTGATTTTATAGAATTCTTGCAAGGAACTTATAAGCAGTGCTCAACAGTGTGATTGAGTGATATTTCTTAGGCTGGTCTGATGCCTTGTTGAGTCTCAGTATTGCTGTTTTTGATTGCTTCATTTTTTGTGGGACTGAATTACATGTCATAATGTCAGACAAGACATCTGCCAGCCATCTTTTTGCATAACTCGCACCACCCAGAAGAAATTCTGGGTGCATTTCATCACTTTCCAGTGCCTTTCCAGGTTTTAGAGTTTTAAGAGTAGCAGAAATTTCAGGTATAATGAAGTTCTTGAGAAGTCAGTTCATTCATTATTGTTCTTTTTGAGCAATGTAAGTTTGCATCTGATGTGTCATGTATGAGTTTTATTCCTTAATGCTCTTGATGTGGACAGTAAATGTGATGCAATCCCACTAACTGATATATGAATGTTGCTCTGTACTTTAACTTTGTTTCCATTCAATTTCCTTAGTAATGACCATGCATTCCAACTTCATGTTTGATGACAGTATGTCAAGGTATAGGAGTTTGTTTCTTCTGCGTGCTGTACGAGATTGGAATAATAGAGAATTATTGTGAAGGTGGTTTGATGAACTCCCTGCCAGGCACTTAAATGTGATTTGCAGAGTATACACATAGATGTAGATGTATAACATCTGAGTGACTCAACAGTCTCTGTCCACGTAATGTGTTTGGCTGATTTGTGGCTATGAAGTAGGTTATCCACTATTTACAGACCCCTGGTTTTTAGAAATTCATCATATTGTCTCTCAGTAGTTGCATTCCAACTTGGAATATATTGCTTCTGATAGCTGCTACGGATTGCCTTCTTTGATGTATTTATCATAGCTCCAACAACCCTGCATAATTTTTTGCTTTTGGCGGAATTGAATGAAATCATTTTTCCAGATTTTTAGCAAATACATCCCACTTCATATTTCTGAAGTTCCGTCTTGGTCATGGAAAGGATCAAATGAGTGGGATATCTGTCCCCATCTCAATCTGTCCCTATCTTAGCACCACACAGAGGACACATATGACTTATGGTATGTCATGGATGCAAACAGTCACTGTCCCTGCAGGAAACAGCAATATAAATTCCTTATGAATGAAACTAACAGCAAGTGTAGAGCAGCCAAGATAAAATGGCTGCAGGAACGATGTGAAGAAATCATAAAACAAATTATCATCAGAGGACTGACACAGCACCTTGGGTGAAATTAAAAATAAGTGTGGTAACATTAAGAGAATGGGAGGTCCATTGTCAGATGCAGGAGAGAGAGTGTATAGGTGGAAAGAGTACACTGAAGGCCTCTATGAGGGGGCAGACATCTCTGACAATGCGAAAAAAGAAGAAGAAGAAACTGAAGCCAATATGGATTACATAGGGGATCCAGTATTAAGAGTCTTTATATAAAAGAGCTCTGGAAAGCTTGAGATCGAACATAAGGCAGAGTGGTAGAATGATGTATAGGATTTATGATACTGATGACATACTATCAGACTTTTGGGAAAACATCATCCACACAATTCTAAAGATAGCAAGGGGAGATAAGTGCAAAAACTATTGCACAATCAGCATAACAGCTCATGCATCCAAGTTCTGACAAGAATAATTACATAAAAATGGAAAAGAAAATTTATAATCTCTTGGTGTGGTTTTAGGAAAGTTAAAGGCACCAGAGAGGCAGTTCTGACATTGTGCTTGATAATGAAAGCAAAGTTGAAGAAAAATAGACACATGCTCATAAGATTCATCATCTAAAAAATGCATTCAACAATGTAAAATAGCACAACATGTTCAAAATTCTAAGAAAACTATGAGTAAGCTACGGAGAAAGATGGATGATATGCAACATGTACAAGAACCAAGAGGGATTAGTAAAATTGGAAACAAAAAGAAGTGTTTAGCTTAAAAAGGGCATAAGTCAGGGATGCCATCTTTCATCCCTACTGTCCAATGTATACTTCAAATAAAGCAGTGTTGGAAAGAAAAGAAAGAGTCAAATGTGGGATTAAAATTCAGAGTGAAAGGGTAGCAATAAGATTCACTGGTGAAATTGCTATCATCAGTGAATGCAAAGAGAGAATTACATGACCTGCAGAATGGAATGAAGAGTCAAGTGAGTATAGAATATGGACTGAGAGCAAACCAAAAAAAGACAAAGGTTATGAGAAGTAGTAGAAATGGGAATGATGAGAAACTTAATGTAAAAAAAATCGGTGATCATGAAGTTCACAAAATTAAAGAATTGTGCCACTTTGGAAGCAAAGTAACTCAAGAAGAATGAAGCAAGTATGACATAAAAAACAGATTAGTACAGGCAAAGAGGGAACTCCTGGCCAAGAGAAGTCTACTGATATCAACCATAGGCCATAAACTGAGGAAGGAAATTCTGAGGATCTATGTTTGGAGCACAGAAGTGTATGGTAGTGAATCATATACAGTGGGAAAACCAGAACAGAAGAGAACTGAAGGGTTTGAGATATAGTGCTACAGAAGAATGTTGAAAATTAGGTAGACAAATAAAATAAAGAATGAGGTGGTACTCCACAGAATTGGCAAAAAAAGGAAGATATAGAAAACACTGACAAGAAGAAGGGACAGGATGACAAAACAAGTTTTACCTCCACTGTACTAGAAGGAGCTGTAGAGGGTAAAATATTGCAGGAGAAGACAGAGATTTGAATACATGTAACAAATAATTTAGGATGCAGGGTGCAAGTGCTACTCTGAGATGAAGAAGTTAGTGCAGGAGAGGAATTTATGGTGGTCCGCATCAAATTCTCACAAGACTGATGAATAAAAAAAACCTTTTTTCAGCCATGCTCATCTCTATGTGTAGTCCCTGCAAAAGAGGTTGAGAAAGTAGGCAATTACTACTCTTGCAACATGCCTGTCATGCAGGGCAGCCTACACTTCAGGTGCTTGAGAACCGTTCATTGTCTCTGACATATAGGCTGCATGCAAAGCAAGTTGATGAAGCAGGTTGATACCACTGCAACACCACACACCTGTCATGCAGGGTAGCCTACACATTGGGGGCTGAGGAATTTCTTCTTGCTCCTGATGTGTAGGATGCCCTGCAAAGCAGGTTGATAAGGCAGGCCAATACTATCCCTACAAAACTTGCCCGCTGTACAGGCAGGGGTGGAAAAAACACGTTTTTGTCCTTAGTTTTGCTCGTATTTGACTAGGATGCTGTAAACCCCATAGTGCTGATACGCATGAAATTTGCTGTTTATGTGCCAAAGTTGTTCAAAATCAATCCAGGGATTTGGAAAGAGGTCCTGGACACACAAATTCACTAGCAGGAGAAAACACTTTGTACAGATGTCATCAATATTTCATACAGTGCTTCTTATATGTTGCCCTAAAACACTTAAACACTTATCCTCAGGCTGTATTATGATCTGCCCATTTACCCTAATGTGTGCTGATTTTTGTAAAGTGCTTTCTTTCCAGATCATCTATGCTGTGAAAGAAAGCATTTGAAGTGGACTGCTGCATAACATACAGTTTATGGACACTAAATATTCTTGATTAATGGTGAAATTTATGTCAAAATCAATATGCATCACATTTTTTCTACTACAATGCTTTTGTTTCCATTTGCTTGTATTAGAATGTTCAGTAGATCCAACTTGTATTCAAATACTAAATGTTTAAACAGTTTATGACAGTTCAGCTGCTAATTAATATCTTGGGATACTTAACTGAATGAAGATCTTGTACTTGAACAGAACTGACACACCCTCAGGCCCCATCCCCACAGAAGAAAAAATTATCTATGCTTCTGTTTAACCTCATTATTGAGGTCTTTTGTAGGTAAACATCTTATCCATAACTCAGTCAATTTTATTAGTGTGTTAAAAACTTCAAAACTTCACAGTACTGATTCATTTCTCAGCTTTGATGTCTTTCATTTGTTTGCCAAAGTAGATATTGCTGACTCTGTATCACTGATTAGCAACAAGTTTGAAGAAAATGTATTTAACCATGCTCTAACCTCCACTTACATTTTATCTTCCAACAAATTTTTTGAACACATTGAAGGTGTTGCCATGGGCAGTCCTCATTCACACATGGCAGCTAAATCATTTATGGAGAATTTTGAAGAAAAAGCATTCAGTTCTGCCATTTTAAAACCAACTGTGTTTTGGACATATGTTGATGAATACTCATAGTTTGGCCCTAGCAGAAGAACAAATGGATTGAGTCTCTTGGACAACTAAATTCCATTCATGAAAATACCAAATTTGCAATGGAATGGGAAATGAATGGCTGCCTCTAGTTTCTGGATATATTATTTTTATATAAGGAAGATGGGTTTTAGGACATAGCATTTACTGTAAGATCTGTCAAACCAATTTATATTTTCATTTGTCTAGGTGCCATCATCCTTTGCAAACTCTTAGTTCAAAGGGCTCATGTATTGTGCAACACTGGTATCCTACAAGGTGAACACATACACATGAAAGAAATATTCCATAAGAAAGTATATACAAAACATCAAATTGAGAGAGTTCTGCAAGCTCATGTACCCAAACAACCAAAAAGAGAAAGAAATGTAAAGTCTGTGGCCTTTCTCCAATGTATGGGAAATATCTTTTCAAAAATTGCAAGAGTAATGAAGAAGCATAACAGTGATGTTGAATTGCATCCTCATACATCAAAAATTAATGTAAATGAGATTTCAGTGAGTCTCTATAAAAGAAGTCTTCCAGAATCTTCTCAAACATCTTGGAAGCCAAGGCATGAATACAAATTTTACAAAATTGAATGTAATGTATCCTCATATGTCAACAATTTTATTTCTCTGCTTTTACCACATATGTCAACTTACTTGACTTAAGAGTTCTTGTTGTCATTCACTGATTTTAGATTCCTACACCAATAACTTGTATGCCAAAAGTTTCCCATGATTTCACCATTGTTATCATTGGCAAGTTTTGTGGCTCTTTTTATGTTTGTTTTATCCTGCTGTTATTTTCATTGTTAATAGTGTGTGCTGTGCAATTTGGGTCTAGTAGACATAGAAAAAACACTGTATAATAAAGGTAAGTTATATGCATTATTGTTTAACCAAGAGTTTTCAGTAATGTATGAAGTAATTTAAAATCTAAAGTAGGGTTATGATGTGCAGTATGAAAACATGCTGCATAAATCTGTGGTGCCAATGAGGTTGACACCAGTATCGATCTGAGCATCATATTTGAACCAAGCAAAACATTATCTTTGTGTAGTTCCGCCAGCCAGTTCCTAGTAAGAATTACTGGTGTAAAGAGGTGTAAATGAAATCCTGATGATAAGGTGTTGTTTGGTGTATCTCGCCCGAGCATCCACCTCACTGGTGACCCCGAGTTGTAACGTCTTCCGTTTTCGCAGTTTTACTGTGTTTGCGGCCTCCACGTTGGTTATTTTTGCATGTATTACATCAACACAACATTCAATCAATGGCTTCAGCCCAACGCCTAATGCCGGATTTTGTGATCGACATGCATCAGGTTGCGGGCGATGTACACCCACCAGGACTGCAACACAATGCCTCTCACTCATTGATTACACTGATTCCACTGCACGTTTTCGTGCCTGCAACAATAAGTGAGGTTAGAAGTGTGCATGACTCCAGCTATCAGAAGCCTTTGTTCCCGCCACATGTGCCCTTCCTCATTGACGGTGCAGTTACCTCTTACGGAACTCCGTGCAGTGCGGGATCAATGCCGATTTCTGCAAATGCTTCGTTGGATAAGCTACTACCACCAGGACAATGGTTTGCCACGCAGCAATCTGAGCAGTACCACGCAGATTTGTGCCACGTGGCCGGAACTGCTTTGTTCACAGGTCAACCTGCTCAGCATCCGACCACGCCCGGGCCTGCCTTGGTCCAGCACCAGCACATGCCTTCCTGCTTCAATACCTCGGCCTGCAACAGGAACAATGGCTTGTTATCTGTGTCTGACCTCCATCTCCATCCTACTGCTACACCTCAGTGTTTTGTGCCACGACAGTCACCTTATCCGCACACCGTTTTGAGTGAAATGACTATGAACAGTGAACATTCACACACTCTGCCCAACGTTCGACATCATTTTCCTCACTGTGCTTCTGGACAGCCCGCACCTCTGCAGCATCCCTGGAACACAGGTGACTCCGACTCTGATCACATGTCAAGTTTTCCGGGGATGGGCACGCATTTTCAAACTTTGAACTTTTTCTCACCTGTCGCCCCCACGCCAGCTCTGGTCGAGCTTCTGCTCCCATTCTCAGCACATCTCGGTGCCTCATCCACATCGGTCTTCCACGACACATCAATCCGAACACACCCACAATGTGTCAAACTTCCGCAACCGCAATTGACACATTATGGTGTCTCATCTGCGTCGGCCATCTGCGTCGCGATGGACTGCGCTCAACCACAATGCGTCACCTTCACGCTGCCACTTGACCAGCCGTCATCGCCACATACCCTGGAGACACACTCTCTTGGAATACTGCAGCAACAACAGCTCATTTCTGGCAGTGTCCTGATGAATTCAACTCACCCTGTTCTTCCGAACGTTTTACAACGCTTACTGACGCTGCCGCCGTTCAATCCTGACAAGGCAACAACCTGGTTCAAAATTGTGGATAAAGTGTTTGACCATTTCAAACTCGACGAATCAACCAGTTTTCTGTGCCTTATCACCCACCTGCACAACCATAAGGACTCAGCTACCCGGTACACTCTAGCCAAGAAGACAGTTCTACGTCGGCTTGCGTGCTCATCTGAGATACCAATACGGCAAGTGCTCCACGTCGAGCAACTAAGCAATGACAAACCTTCACAACTTTGGAGATGGCTACGGGCCCTGGTCAGCAACGATCTACTCTCTGACACAGATCTCCTCGCCATCTGGACAGATAAACTACCTCCCCACATCCACTTTGCTCTGGCTCAGAGGTCACCCAAACCTGTCTAGCAACGAATGACAATTACTGGCAAACTACATGATGCATCACTGCTCTATTTCGCCAGCCACTGCCTACCTGGCAAGTCTCAGGTTCATGCTCCTCGTTCTGCAGCTGGACGCGCACTGTACCGACTGTTCCGCTCACTCCAGGACGCAGTATGCAAACAGCTGGGACGTCATTGGCTTCGCCCTTGGTCACGCCACCTCATGCAACCATACCGGCTGCGGCCACTGAACCTCAGCCACTGCCTCTGGCTGCTGTGTTAGAGGGTGTGGTCCTGTGGAACTGTCAGTACACGTTATGGTAGACTTGATAGCACTGTTGCAAGGGGTAGTGAGAGGTAAGCACACGGAGGCTTGATTGCTGGGACTACAAGCAGATTCGGCACACTTACTGACCTTGCTTTGTCCTTGCTGCAGTGTCTGTAATTCCTTTGCTGCATCGGATAGCTGGTGCTGAGTTTCATGGAGCCGGAGGGAGAGCTCAAAGTTTTCCTTGCATAGGCAAGCGATGTTTTAAAGCTCGACAAGGCACTTGTGCGTTGTTTCTTGTAACATCGTCGACAGAGCCGAGCATGTATGGATGAGATGAGCCCAGACCGATGAGTCACATGGGGGTTTGCTCGACGGAGCACAGGAGAAGTGAGTTTTGGATGGGTGATGAAACACGGTGTTTTGCACTAGGTCCAGTGAAAGTTTGTGGTGTCGCAAGAAGTCAATGCCTAGATAACATCGGCGCCTGTGTCCACTAGGAAAAAGTATCATGACGATATGTCTTTAATATAAAGTCGTCCGTAACTATCCAATTGATGCCGGACAGAGTGGAGCACTGGGAGGTGCCTGTCAGGTTGTGCGCAGGAGGTGGCACACTGACCTATGTGTGATTTGCATTTGGGAAGCAGAAGGGTGGTCTGCAGTTCCGTGCCACCTCACCAAACCATGTGTGGAAGTAACAGTATGGGTAGTGCGGCTGCATTCCCTGCGGGAAGTTCATTGCCAGAGGCAGTGGCTGAGGTTCAGTGGCCGCAGCCGGTATGGTTGCATGAGGTGGCGTGACCAAGGGCGAAGCCAATGACGTCCCAGCTGTTTGCATACTGCGTCCTGGAGTGAGCGGAACAGTCGGTACAGTGCGCGTCCAGCTGCAGAACGAGGAGCATGAACCTGAGACTTGCCAGGTAGGCAGTGGCTGGCGAAATAGAGCAGTGATGCATCATGTAGTTTGCCAGTAATTGTCATTCGTTGCTAGACAGGTTTGGGTGACCTCTGAGCCAGAGCAAAGTGGATGTGGGGAGGTAGTTTATCTGTCCAGATGGCGAGGAGATCTGTGTCAGAGAGTAGATCGTTGCTGACCAGGGCCCGTAGCCATCTCCAAAGTTGTGAAGGTTTGTCATTGCTTAGTTGCTCGACGTGGAGCACTTGCCGTATTGCTATCTTAGATGAGCACGCAAGCCGACGTAGAACTGTCTTTTTGGCTAGAGTGTACCAGGTAGCTGAGTCCGGAGCATCAATCAGGTCAGCAATCAAGTCCTTCTGGTTGTGCAGGTGGGTGATAAGACAGAGAAAACTGGTTGATTCATCGAGTTTGAAATGGTCAAACACTTTATCCACAATTTTGAACCAGGTTGTTGCCTTGTCAGGATTGAATGGCGGCAGCGTCAGTAAGCGATGTAAAACGTTCGGAGGAACAGGGTGAGTTGAATTCATCAGGAGACTGCCAGAAATGAGCTGTTGTTGCTGCAGTATTCCAGGAGAGTGTGTCTCCAGGGTATGTGGTGATGACGGCTGGTCAAGTGGCAGCGTGAAGGTGACGCATTGTGGTTGAGCGCAGTCCATCGCGACGCAGATGGCCGACGCAGATGAGACACCATAATGTGTCAATTGCGGTTGCGGAAGTTTGACACATTGTGGGTGTGTTCGGATTGATGTGTCGTGGAAGACCGATGTGGATGAGGCACCGAGATGTGCTGAGAATGGGAGCAGAAGCTCGACCAGAGCTGGCGTGGGGGCGACAGGTGAGAAAAAGTTCAAAGTTTGAAAATGCGTGCCCATCCCCGGAAAACTTGACATGTGATCAGAGTCGGAGTCACCTGTGTTCCAGGGATGCTGCAGAGGTGTGAGCTGTCCAGAAGCACAGTGAGGAAAATGATGTCGAACGTTGGGCAGAGTGTGTGAATGTTCACTGTTCATAGTCATTTCACTCAAAACGGTGTGCGGATAAGGTGACTGTCGTGGCACAAAACACTGAGGTGTAGCAATAGGATGGAGATGGAGGTCAGACACAGATAACAAGCCATTGTTCCTGTTGCAGGCCCAGGTATTGAAGCAGGAAGGCATGTGCTGGTGCTGGACCGAGGCAGGCCCGGGTGTGGTCGGATGCTGAGCAGGTTGACCCATGAACAAAGCAGTTCCGGCCACGTGGCACAAATCTGCATGGTACTGCTCAGATTGCTGTGTGGCAAACCATTGTCCTGCTGGTAGTAGCTTATCCAATGAAGCATTTGCAGAAATCGGCATTGATCCCGCACTGCACGGAGTTCCGTAAGAGGTAACTGCACCGTCAATGAGGAAGGGCACATGTGGCGGGAACAAAGGCTTCTGATAGCTGGAGTCATGCACACTTCTAACCTCACTTATTGTTGCAGGCACGAAAACGTGCAGTGAAATCAGTGTAATCAACGAGTGAGAGGCATCATGTTGCAGTCCTGGTGGGTGTACATCACCCGCAACCTGATGCATGTCGATCACAAAATCCGGCATTAGGCGTTGGGCCGAAGCCATTGATTGAATGTTGTGTTGATGTAATACATGCAAAAATAACCAACGTGGAGGCCGCAAACACAGTAAAACTGCGAAAACGGAAGACGTTACAACTCGGGGTCACCAGTGAGGTGGATGCTCGGGCGAGATACACCAAACAACGCCTTATAATCAGGATTTCATTTACACCTCTTTACACCTGTAATTCTTACAAGGAACTGGCTGGCAGAACTACACAAAGATAATGTTTTGCTTGGTTCAAATATGATGCTCAGATCGATACTGGTGTCAACCTCATTGGCACCACAGATTTATGCAGCATGTTTTCATACTGCACATCATAACCCTACTTTAGATTTTAAATTACTTCATACATTACTGAAAACTCTTGGTTAAACAATAATGCATATAACTTACCTTTATTATACAGTGTTTTTTCTATGTCTACTAGACCCAAATTACACAGCACACACTATTAACAATGAAAATAACAGCAGGATAAAACAAACATAAAAAGAGCCACAAAACTTGCCAATGATAACAATGGTGAAATCATGGGAAACTTTTGGCATACAAGTTATTGGTGTAGGAATCTAAAATCAGTGAATGACAACAAGAACTCTTAAGTCAAGTAAGTTGACATATGTGGTAAAAGCAGAGAAATAAAATTGTTGACATATGAGGATACATTACATTCAATTTTGTAAAATTTGTATTCATGCCTTGGCTTCCAAGATGTTTGAGAAGATTCTGGAAGACTTCTTTTATAGAGACTCACTGAAATCTCATTTACATTAATTTTTGATGTATGAGGATGCAATTCAACATCACTGTTATGCTTCTTCATTACTCTTGCAATTTTTGAAAAGATATTTCCCATACATTGGAGAAAGGCCACAGACTTTACATTTCTTTCTCTTTTTGGTTGTTTGGGTACATGAGCTTGCAGAACTCTCTCAATTTGATGTTTTGTATATACTTTCTTATGGAATATTTCTTTCATGTGTATGTGTTCACCTTGTAGGATACCAGTGTTGCACAATACATGAGCCCTTTGAACTAAGAGTTTGCAAAGGATGATGGCACCTAGACAAATGAAAATATAAATTGGTTTGACAGATCTTACAGTAAATGCTATGTCCTAAAACCCATCTTCCTTATATAAAAATAATATATCCAGAAACTAGAGGCAGCCATTCATTTCCCATTCCATTGCAAATTTGGTATTTTCATGAATGGAATTTAGTTGTCCAAGAGACTCAATCCATTTGTTCTTCTGCTAGGGCCAAACTATGAGTATTCATCAACATATGTCCAAAACACAGTTGGTTTTAAAATGGCAGAACTGAATGCTTTTTCTTCAAAATTCTCCATAAATGATTTAGCTGCCATGTGTGAATGAGGACTGCCCATGGCAACACCTTCAATGTGTTCAAAAAATTTGTTGGAAGATAAAATGTAAGTGGAGGTTAGAGCATGGTTAAATACATTTTCTTCAAACTTGTTGCTAATCAGTGATACAGAGTCAGCAATATCTACTTTGGCAAACAAATGAAAGACATCAAAGCTGAGAAATGAATCAGTACTGTGAAGTTTTGAAGTTTTTAACACACTAATAAAATTGACTGAGTTATGGATAAGATGTTTACCTACAAAAGACCTCAATAATGAGGTTAAACAGAAGCATAGATAATTTTTTCTTCTGTGGGGATGGGGCCTGAGGGTGTGTCAGTTCTGTTCAAGTACAAGATCTTCATTCAGTTAAGTATCCCAAGATATTAATTAGCAGCTGAACTGTCATAAACTGTTTAAACATTTAGTATTTGAATACAAGTTGGATCTACTGAACATTCTAATACAAGCAAATGGAAACAAAAGCATTGTAGTAGAAAAAATGTGATGCATATTGATTTTGACATAAATTTCACCATTAATCAAGAATATTTAGTGTCCATAAACTGTATGTTATGCAGCAGTCCACTTCAAATGCTTTCTTTCACAGCATAGATGATCTGGAAAGAAAGCACTTTACAAAAATCAGCACACATTAGGGTAAATGGGCAGATCATAATACAGCCTGAGGATAAGTGTTTAAGTGTTTTAGGGCAACATATAAGAAGCACTGTATGAAATATTGATGACATCTGTACAAAGTGTTTTCTCCTGCTAGTGAATTTGTGTGTCCAGGACCTCTTTCCAAATCCCTGGATTGATTTTGAACAACTTTGGCACATAAACAGCAAATTTCATGCGTATCAGCACTATGGGGTTTACAGCATCCTAGTCAAATACGAGCAAAACTAAGGACAAAAACGTGTTTTTTCCACCCCTGCCTGTACAGCGGGCAAGTTTTGTAGGGATAGTATTGGCCTGCCTTATCAACCTGCTTTGCAGGGCATCCTACACATCAGGAGCAAGAAGAAATTCCTCAGCCCCCAATGTGTAGGCTACCCTGCATGACAGGTGTGTGGTGTTGCAGTGGTATCAACCTGCTTCATCAACTTGCTTTGCATGCAGCCTATATGTCAGGGACAATGAACGGTTCTCAAGCACCTGAAGTGTAGGCTGCCCTGCATGACAGGCATGTTGCGAGAGTAGTAATTGCCTACTTTCTCAACCTCTTTTGCAGGGACTACACATAGAGATGAGCATGGCTGAAAAAAGGTTTTTTTTATTCATCAGTCTTGTGAGAATTTGATGCGGACCACCATAAATTCCTCTCCTGCACTAACTTCTTCATCTCAGAGTAGCACTTGCACCCTGCATCCTAAATTATTTGTTACATGTATTCAAATCTCTGTCTTCTCCTGCAATATTTTACCCTCTACAGCTCCTTCTAGTACAGTGGAGGTAAAACTTGTTTTGTCATCCTGTCCCTTCTTCTTGTCAGTGTTTTCCATATCTTCCTTTTTTTGCCAATTCTGTGGAGTACCACCTCATTCTTTATTTTATTTGTCTACCTAATTTTCAACATTCTTCTGTAGCACTATATCTCAAACCCTTCAGTTCTCTTCTGTTCTGGTTTTCCCACTGTATATGATTCACTACCATACACTTCTGTGCTCCAAACATAGATCCTCAGAATTTCCTTCCTCAGTTTATGGCCTATGGTTGATATCAGTAGACTTCTCTTGGCCAGGAGTTCCCTCTTTGCCTGTACTAATCTGTTTTTTATGTCATACTTGCTTCATTCTTCTTGAGTTACTTTGCTTCCAAAGTGGCACAATTCTTTAATTTTGTGAACTTCATGATCACCGATTTTTTTTACATTAAGTTTCTCATCATTCCCATTTCTACTACTTCTCATAACCTTTGTCTTTTTTTGGTTTGCTCTCAGTCCATATTCTATACTCACTTGACTCTTCATTCCATTCTGCAGGTCATGTAAGTCTCTCTTTGCATTCACTGATGATAGCAATTTCACCAGTGAATCTTATTGCTACCCTTTCACTCTGAATTTTAATCCCACATTTGACTCTTTCTTTTCTTTCCAACACTGCTTTATTTGAAGTATACATTGGACAGTAGGGATGAAAGATGGCATCCCTGACTTATGCCCTTTTTAAGCTAAACACTTCTTTTTGTTTCCAATTTTACTAATCCCTCTTGGTTCTTGTACATGTTGCATATCATCCATCTTTCTCCATAGCTTACTCATAGTTTTCTTAGAATTTTGAACATGTTGTGCTATTTTACATTGTTGAATGCATTTTTTAGATGATGAATCTTATGAGCATGTGTCTATTTTTCTTCAACTTTGCTTTCATTATCAAGCACAATGTCAGAACTGCCTCTCTGGTGCCTTTAACTTTCCTAAAACCACACCAAGAGATTATAAATTTTCTTTTCCATTTTTATGTAATTATTCTTGTCAGAACTTGGATGCATGAGCTGTTATGCTGATTGTGCAATAGTTTTTGCACTTATCTCCCCTTGCTATCTTTAGAATTGTGTGGATGATGTTTTCCCAAAAGTCTGATAGTATGTCATCAGTATCATAAATCCTATACATCATTCTACCACTCTGCCTTATGTTCGATCTCAAGCTTTCCAGAGCTCTTTTATATAAAGACTCTTAATACTGGATCCCCTATGTAATCCATATTGGCTTCAGTTTCTTCTTCTTCTTTTTTCGCATTGTCAGAGATGTCTGCCCCCTCATAGAGGCCTTCAGTGTACTCTTTCCACCTATACACTCTCTCTCCTGCATCTGACAATGGACCTCCCATTCTCTTAATGTTACCACACTTATTTTTAATTTCACCCAAGGTGCTGTGTCAGTCCTCTGATGATAATTTGTTTTATGATTTCTTCACATCGTTCCTGCAGCCATTTTATCTTGGCTGCTCTACACTTGCTGTTAGTTTCATTCATAAGGAATTTATATTGCTGTTTCCTGCAGGGACAGTGACTGTTTGCATCCATGACATACCATAAGTCATATGTGTCCTCTGTGTGGTGCTAAGATAGGGACAGATTGAGATGGGGACAGATATCCCACTCATTTGATCCTTTCCATGACCAAGACGGAACTTCAGAAATATGAAGTGGGATGTATTTGCTAAAAATCTGGAAAAATGATTTCATTCAATTCCGCCAAAAGCAAAAAATTATGCAGGGTTGTTGGAGCTATGATAAATACATCAAAGAAGGCAATCCGTAGCAGCTATCAGAAGCAATATATTCCAAGTTGGAATGCAACTACTGAGAGACAATATGATGAATTTCTAAAAACCAGGGGTCTGTAAATAGTGGATAACCTACTTCATAGCCACAAATCAGCCAAACACATTACGTGGACAGAGACTGTTGAGTCACTCAGATGTTATACATCTACATCTATGTGTATACTCTGCAAATCACATTTAAGTGCCTGGCAGGGAGTTCATCAAACCACCTTCACAATAATTCTCTATTATTCCAATCTCGTACAGCACGCAGAAGAAACAAACTCCTATACCTTGACATACTGTCATCAAACATGAAGTTGGAATGCATGGTCATTACTAAGGAAATTGAATGGAAACAAAGTTAAAGTACAGAGCAACATTCATATATCAGTTAGTGGGATTGCATCACATTTACTGTCCACATCAAGAGCATTAAGGAATAAAACTCATACATGACACATCAGATGCAAACTTACATTGCTCAAAAAGAACAATAATGAATGAACTGACTTCTCAAGAACTTCATTATACCTGAAATTTCTGCTACTCTTAAAACTCTAAAACCTGGAAAGGCACTGGAAAGTGATGAAATGCACCCAGAATTTCTTCTGGGTGGTGCGAGTTATGCAAAAAGATGGCTGGCAGATGTCTTGTCTGACATTATGACATGTAATTCAGTCCCACAAAAAATGAAGCAATCAAAAACAGCAATACTGAGACTCAACAAGGCATCAGACCAGCCTAAGAAATATCACCCAATCACACTGTTGAGCACTACTTATAAGTTCCTTGCAAGAATTCTATAAAATCAGATTAATCCAGTTCTCTTCCAGAACCTTTCTATTGAGCAAGCTGGATGCCAATCAGGACAGAACTGCACTGATCAAGTCTTATCTATAAGGGACTGGTCCATGAATACCAAGGGAAAGCTTGAAAAAATTGTCAGTTTTCTGCACAGTGTAACTCAAAGAAAAAGATTCATAAGCCCATATAATGCTTACCATCTTTTAAGACATTTTTTGGGGTCATTTTTTATGTATGAACCACTGCTTTAGCTCTCACACTCTTTTTAACTCTCTCTGTATCTCCTCCATGTCCAAACAACATCACTTTGCTTCACTTGTTGCAAGAGAAATAAACCATGCTGATTATTTATATACATTGTAGGTACACATTACTCAAAATACAATGTCCCTGCCATTAGAAATGAATGGTTCTGATGAGTCTGAAGTGAAAGCAGCTTCAGAGGAAGATGTTATCCAACAAATGGACTTTGGGCATTCATCTTCATATGCTAGCAATAGAGGAAACATTCTTCTTTCCAATTCGTCTGTCACTATCCAGGATCTTAATTCTACAAATATTTCATATGGTGTGATTTTAGATCCACCTGTGATTCACATTTGTGAGCCAACCAATAATAATTTAGCAGTACCTAAAGTTGAAATAAAACCCCCACCAGTGAGGAGCTACTCCTCTGTAACATTAGTGGTTATAGTACACACATTAACAAAAGTTTTGCATCACCTCAGTTCTGAGAGTTCCAGAACATGTACAGAAAATTGGAATAGAAATCAACATAAACATCATTTCCACCCTTTGTGGTGGCCCAGATTGCTGTACACACCAGTACCTCTAACACCCAGTAGCACATCCTCTTGCATTGATGCTAGCCTATATTCATCGTGGCATACTATCCACAAGTTGGTTCAAGGCACTGTTGGTCCAGATTGTCCCACTTCTCAATGGTGATATGGCATAGATCCCTCAGAGTGGTTGGTGGATCAAGTTGTACATAAACAGCCGTTTTCAATCTATCCCAGCCATGTTCGATAGGGTTCATGTCTGGAGAACATGCTGGCCATTGTAGTTGAATGATGTCACTATCTTGAAGGAAGTCATTCACAAGATGTGCACAATGGGGGCACAATGTCTCACCAATTTGTTGCTGAGATGGTTGTGTTATCGGTCGGAGGATGGTATTCATGTATCGTACAGCCATTACGGTGCCTTCCATGACCACCAGAAATGTATGTCAGTCCCACATAACGCCACCCCAAAACAGCAGGGAATCTCCGCCTTGCTGCACTCACTGGACATTGTGTCCAAGGTGTTCAGCCTGACCGGGTTGCCTCCAAACATGTCTCCGACAATTTCTGGTTGAAGGCATATGCGACACTCATCGGTGAAGAGAACATGATGCCAATCCTGAGCAGCCCATTTGGCATGTTGTTGAGCCCATCTGTACCACACTACATGGTATTGTGGTTGCAAGGATGGACCTCGTAATGGAAGTTGGGATTGAAGTTGTGCATTATGCAGCCTATTGCACACCATTTGAGTTGTAACACAATGTCCTGTGGCTGCACAAAAAGCTTTATTCAACATGGTCAGCCATAACTGTAGGTAGTGGTCATCCAGTGCAATTGTAGCCCTTGGGCAGCCTTAATGAGGCACGTCATTGATAGTTTCTGTCTCTCTCTGTATCTCCTCCATGTCCAAACAACATCACTTTGCTTCACTCCGAGGCACATGGATGATGTCACTTGTTGAGAGCCCATCCTGGCACAAAGTAACAATGCGGTCACAATTGAACTGTGGTATTGACTGTCTAGGCATTGTTGAATTACAGACAACATGAGCGTATACCTCTTTCCTGGTGGAATGACTGGAACTGATTGACTGTCAGACCCCCTCTGTCTAACAGCCGCTGCTCATGCATGGTTGTTTACATCTTTGGGTGGGTTTAGTGACATCTCTGAACAGTCAAAGATACTGTGTCTTTGATAAAATATCCACAGTCAACGTCTATCTTCAGGAGTTCTGGGAAACGGGGTGACGCAAAACTTTTTTTTATGTGCGTAGTTCCACCAGTGAGGCCACTGGCAATTCAAGATCCTTTAGGCCAAGCTTAGACATAGAAGAAATTGTGGTAACAGCTTCACAAGTAGCTTGTACTACTGTATGTCAGTTCATAAAAGGCTCTCCTAAGAGACCCTGTAGAAGCATTTATGATCCCTTATCTGTTTCTGATCCAAATGACACAAATAATTCTGACAGTGAAGCTCTTCATGAACAAATATTAGTTCTAACTTTGAAGAAGAGGAGGAGATAGTCTCAACTGCTTCTGTAAGTGAAACAGTTGGTCTGCCTGATAAGCCATCAGTTACAAATGAAAGGAAATGGAGGAATGTAAATGACATAAGGCAAAGAGACTTAATTTAGAAGGAAAAGAATACACATGTTTACAAAGGAAAATGTATGGAGGAAAACTAGTTAAGGGTACTAAACAGAAAGAAAGATGAAACCATTCTGTTTGCAATTCTGTATATTGTCATACGACAGGCAAAAAACATTGCATGCAAATATCAGAAGCTTGAAATTTATTTTCCAATTTTTTTCCATCCAATATCATTAATGAAATCTATTGCAGTGATAATTTTACATTTGTTTGGTACTGAGATAACAATAATATTTTTTCACTCTCCTGTAAAACTGAGTTTTTTGACACATCAGCTTGCTGTTCAACACCATCGATAAAGTGGGTGTGATCTTCCTTTCACCAGCCAAGACAGCAGCTTTTCTGGGATCTGTAAAGACTGATCTGCTTTTATGGAAGACAGGTATACATGAAATACCATGTGAGTGGTAAATGGTATGCATTGTCCAAGAACAATGCATTGAACATTTGTGATCACCTGCCTCCTACAGTCTAATAAATCTGCTGAAGCTGAACATTGTATTTCCACAGGCCATTCCATGAATTAAGGAGAAGTTAAGATAATGGACACAGCCTCATCCTACTGGGATTCAGATGTCAAGAAAGCTGTGAAAATACAGGGCTATTACAAATGATTGAAGCGATTTCATAAATTCACTGTAGCTCCATTCATTGACATATGGTCACGACACACTACAGATACGTAGAAAAACTCATAAAGTTTTGTTCGGCTGAAGCCGCACTTCAGGTTTCTGCCGCCAGAGCGCTTGAGAGCGCAGTGAGACAAAATGGCGACAGGAGCCGAGAAAGCGTATTTCGTGCTTGAAATGCACTCACATCAGTCAGTCATAACAGTGCAACGACACTTCAGCACGAAGTTAAACAAAGATCCACCAACTGCTAACTCCATTCGGCGATGGTATGTGCAGTTTAAAGCTTCTGGATGCCTCTGTAAGGGGAAATCAATGTGTCGGCCTGCAGTGAGCGAAGAAACGATTGAATGCGTGCGGGCAAGTTTCACACGTAGCCCGCGGAAGTCGACGAATAAAGCAAGCAAGGAGCTAAACGTACCATAGCCGATGGTTTGGAAAATCTTACGGAAAAGGCTAAAGCAGAAGCCTTACCATTTACAATTGCTACAAGCCCTGACACTTGATGACAAAGTCAACCGCTTTGAATTTTTGGTGCGGTTGCAACAGCTCATGGAAGAGGATGCGTTCAGTGCGAAACTTGTTTTCAGTGATGAAGCAACATGTTTTCTTAATGGTGAAGTGATCAGACACAATGTGCGAATCTGGGCAGTACAGAA
The DNA here is from genome assembly GCF_023864345.2 of Schistocerca serialis cubense. NCBI lineage: Eukaryota > Metazoa > Arthropoda > Insecta > Orthoptera > Acrididae > Schistocerca > Schistocerca serialis. The sequence goes on along the minus strand of NC_064642.1, from coordinate 447,875,625 downwards.
TCCTCACGCATTCGTGCAGCAAATTCGCAATTCAGCAAAAGTTAACATGTTTTGTGCAATCTCATGGTTTAAAGTTTACGGCCCCTTTTTCTTAGGACACGTGTATCTGGACATGCTGGAAAATTGGCTCATGCCACAACTGGAGACCAACAGCGCCGACTTCATCTTTCAACAGGATGGTGCTCCACCGCACTTCCATCATGATGTTCGGCATTTCTTAAACAGGAGATTGGAAAACTGATGGATCGGTCGTGGTGGAGATCATGATCAGCAATTCATGTCATGGCCTCCACGCTCTCCCGACTTAACCCCATGCTATTTCTTTCTGTGGGGTTATGTGAAAGATTCAGTGTTTAAACCTCCTCTACCAAGAAACATGCCAGAACTGCGAGCTCGCATCAATGATGCTTTCGAACTCATTGATGGGGACATGCTGCGCTGAGTGTGTGAGGAATTTGATTATTGGCTTGATGTCTGCCGAATCACTAAAGGGGCACATATCGAACATTTGTGCATGCCTAAAAAAACTTTTTGAGTTTTTGTATGTGTGTGCAAAGCATTGTGAAAATATCTAAAATAATAAAGTTATTGTAGAGCTGTGAAATCGCTTCAATCATTTGTAATAACCCCGTACAATTAGCAGACAATGTGCACAGCAGAGATGAGGGCTTCCAGTTCAACAAATCATTTCACATTTGTGCTTTCAAAGGAAATACTGTTCTAAGACTTCACTGCCTGGTATTCCAACATATGTTATCTATAATAGTTTACAACATATTTCATAAGACTATGGATTCACTGAAGCTGTGCTTGCTTTTTTTATTCTCGGATGCATAAAGTTTAATCTATGAATGAGCAACAGTGTTAACTTTGACACATGCACATTTACTCCACAAGGTGTAAAGTGATTTAAAATTTGGAAGCAACTCAAGTTGAGAATGCTGAAAGGTTGTCAGCTGAAATAACAGAACAAGAATTTAAAGTATCCTGGATCCACGCCCAAAAATCATGGAATACCTAATTCAGTGATTACAATCATTCAGAATATCATGAGATTATCAAATGAAAATATGAACCAAGTTTTGAAATCACTGTGGTTAACAGGCTGATGTGTTGTAAATTCTGCATGGCATCAATGTTTCAAGTTATTTATCCACTAGCAGACAGTTGACTGAATGGGCCAGTCACTGAAATTTTGAAGGGAAGTTGCTTGCTAGGTGGGATCTGGAAGAAAGTTCTCTTGGAAAATGTAGGGACTTGCACACAAAAAGAATTCTACTGATCAACATTTTTATAGGGTGTAGGCCATGAATGAGTCTTCGATTGTGTACATATGGCAGTGACGTCACTCTGCTTAGACATTTTTTAAAATGAGGCTGTCCTTAATGTCCCAGCAGCGATGCGACCAGAAGATTGTTGGAGGGAGCTGTTTACTGATAAGCTGCACAGCTTTTCTGGCTTCAACAGAATGGTTGTTGACATTGAGAATATTTGATTCACTGATGGAAAGTGGGATATTGGAGGGATGGGGTGGGGGGCAGAGCTTTGAGGAGAGGTTCAGCATTTCAAATGTGTCTGGCAACCCGAATAGGATATGGAATTTTCTTTAGGATGCATATGTTTTCTGCAGCAAGGTGGGCCATTTTGTTAAGGACTGTGAGGAACTGCAGGACAGGTGACCAAGAAGTTGACACAACTGAACAATGGCAGAGAGCATTAGTCACATTTTACCACTGAAAAGCTGTCACAGGATGTACACCATTGTTAAACTGCATCTCCTCTTTCCTTGTGCTTCCATCACTTGGGAACCAGTTTCTGCTTAGGTCAATTCTGGTAGTAATGTTTCATTTAGTGATTACTGCTTGTGTTGTATGAATCACCAGAGGGGGAAATTTTGTAATTTGCAGCCTGTATGTGGGAATTGCTATTCTGTTTCAGATGATTTATTAAATATTGTAGGCCAGATTCATATTAAATTAAGAATTAAAGATTTCATGTAGACTTTAAAATTTATTGTTGCTGAAGGGCTCACTACCAAGGTATTGTTGGGCTCTGATTTTTTGCATGCTACTTTTATTTTTAAGTTCCAGGCAGAAATTAAATACTGATTGTGTAGTCACACCAGGATTGCTCATGTACATAATCGCTTCACATTACTTGTAGACACCTGTATTTATAGTGTGTATTACCAGATGCATCTCACTGAACATTCAAAGCCTTCAACAGTGTTTTCCACTAACTACAACCTTTTTGAATTTAACAGAATCATTTCACCTCTTCATAGGGGCAGCAGTTTTGTCTCACCTTTTAGATTCTGTGTTGTGAGACCTAAACATTTAGTGTGTCTACAATTACTTAGATGACATGGTCATTTATAATGCAACTTTTGGTGATCATTTGGAGCTCTCAGGCAAATTCTGTGGTGTCTAGGGGAGGTGAGTGTGATTGTTAAGCCATCAAAAGTAAATCTGAGCCATAGTGAAATCTAGTTTTTGGGTTGTATAGTATCAACCAGGGGAATTCGTATAGATCAGCCCTGTACCCAAGCTATTTGCAAAGTTTGCATCATGCGGAGACAAGAAGGGTGTTGCCAGATTTATAGGCATGGTGAAATCTTTAAGAAAATTTATCACCAATTTTGCTGACCTTGGGGAAGATTAGTTTGGATTCTGTAGAAATGTTGGAACACATGAGGTAATACTGACCTTATGACTTATCTTAGAAAAAAGATTAAGGAAAGGCAAACATACATTTGTAGCATTTGTAGGCTTAGAGAAAGCTTTTGACAATGTTGACTGGAATACTCTCTTTCAAATTCTGAAGGTGGCAGGGGTAAAATACAGGGAGCGAAAGGCTATTTACAATTTTTACAGTAACCAGATGGCAGTTATAAGAGTCGAGGGGCATGAAAGGGAAGCAGCGGTTGAGAAGGGAGTGAGACAGGGTTGTAGCCTATCCCCAATGTTATTCAATCTGTATATTGAGCAAGCAGTAAAGGAAACAAAAGAAAAATTTGGAGTAGGAATTAAAATCCATGGAGAAGAAATAAAAACTTTGAGGTTCACTGATGACGTTGTAATTCTGTCAGAGACAGCAAAGGACCTGGAAGAGCAGCTGAACAGTGTCTTGAAAGGAGGGTATAAGACGAACATCAGCAAAAGCAAAATAAAGATAATGGAATGTAGTCGCATTAAATCAAGTGGTGCTGAGGGAATTAGATTAGGAAATGAGACACTTAAAGTAATAAAGGAGTTTTGCCATTATAGAGCAAAATAACTGATGATGGTTGAACTAGAGAGGATATAAAATGTGGACTGGCAATGGCAAGGAAAGCGTTTCTGAAGATGAGAAATTTGTTAACATTGAGTATAGATTTAAGTGTCAGGAAGTCATTTCTGAAAGTATTTTATGGAGTGTAGCCATGTATAGAAGTGAAAAGTGGATGATAAATAGTTTAGAGAAGAAGAGAATAGAAGCTTTCAAAATGTGGTGCTACAGAAGAATGCTGAAGATTAGATGGGTAGATCACATAACTGATGAGGAGGTACTGAATGGCATTGGAGAGAAGAAAAATTTGTGGCCCAACTTGACTAGAAGAAAGGATCAGTTTGTAGGGCATATTTTGAGGCATCAAGGGATCACACATTTAGTATTAGAGGGCAGCATGCAGGGTGAAAATCATAGGGAGAGACCAAGAGATGAATACACTAAGCAGATTCAGAAGGATGTAGGGTGCAGTAGTTACTTAAATGAAGAAGCTTGCACAGGATTCAGAAGGATGTAGGGTGCAGTAGGTACTGGGAGATGAAGAAGGTTGCACAGGATAGAGTAGCATGGAGAGCTGCATCAAACCAGTCTCAGGACTGAAGACCACAACAACAACATCACCAATTTTGTTTAACTTAACTTGTGTGCATAATCAACTGTATTGTAAAAATGAAAATTTTCGATTGGTAGATTCTCAACAGGCAGCCTTTGACACCTTGAAACACACATTGAACAGTGCTCCAGTCCTGGGAATTCCTGATTTTAATTTGCCATTTATTGTGCAGGCAGATGCATCCAGTTCTGGTGTTGCTGTAGTTTTTTTTACCTGAACATGATGGAAAGTGGAGGCCTTTGGCCTGTGCTTCAAGAGCCTCAGCAGCTGCTGAAAAAAATTATTCTGTTTATGAGCTGGAAGCTATCACTATCCTCTTGCCCTGAAAAGTGTAAGTTCTACTTGGAGCACAATAAGTTTAGATTATAAACTGATAACCAGTTGATGAGTTGGGTTCTTGCTACACTCCATAAGACTTCAAGTTTGAAGTAGTACATTTCCAGGGCACAAAACCAAGTCACAATACATTTAGTTGCATGTTTCAGAGCAATGTGCCAGAATCTGCTGAAGAACCAAAGACACTGGATTTTGTGGGATACGAGGGCTAAATGGGAGGCAGCAAAAAATAGCAATTTTCTTGGACATCACATAAAGGGTCATAGGTACAGCAAAGGGAGATGCACAGCTTCAGTAGAGATGGGAGATTCTGACTGTGTGAAGAATTTCTGGGGGCTATAGGGGATCACAGGGGAAATGTGAAGAATTTCTGGGGGCCACAGAGGATCACAGGGAAAATGTTGCCCCAATTTCTGAGGGGCATGTAAGTTCACAAAAAGTTTGTCTCCTGTGAGCTTCTTGCTCCAAGACCTTAAAACATGTAAGAAAATCAGAACACTTTTGATTCATTTGAAATTAGGTTGTGCCAAAGAAGAAGCCAGTCAAAAACGAATTAAAGAAGCTGGTCTGCTCACCCCAGTTTCTTACATAAGGGAGAGGTGGTGGGGGAGATTGGTATGTTCAGATTGATAATTTTGGGCAAGGTAGTAGTGGTGATTTGACTTGGAGCCTCCTTATAATGTTGTAAGAAGATGTGATTTTTGCATGGGCACCTTTGATGACCATGCACAAGTGCGGAACAAGTGAAAGGGGTGTAGCCAGTACATTGTACACAGAGAGAGTCTGCTAGCAGCTATGAGCATGTGGAGGTTACCCCAAAATGTGGCAAATACTAATTTGGGAAGGTGACAGATTTTACTGTTAGAAGATGGCTGTGTGTTTGATGAACACATATACAGTTTTTGGCTCCTTTGTGGCATTTTCATTGCTGGTTTTGTGCATTTCCATGCAGAATTCTCCACGAAAGTACTTCACTGAGGTGCACCTGCTGCAGGACCATTGAGACATTTATTATTGTCATATAATGGAAGTTAATGGTGAACTTCCATCTATTGTACTACTTAGTTGGGCCAAAGGCGAGTGAACATAGTACTGGTGTGCACCAATCTTGAGAGTGCTCTTGGAAACTTGGCTGCCCAGTCATTTATGTGTACTTTTATTTAAATTCCAAAGGGTCTGCCAGCAGTGACTTGTGTGTTTTTTGGTGATTTAAATTTATCTGTAACTATTGCACCACCTGGGAAGTATCTTGCTGTAAACAGCTATTGTGTTAAGCTGCCTGAGCTGACACTCAGTGTAAATGTGTGTGTTTTAGCCAAAGGGGCCAGGTAGTTATGATGGTAATATTGTTGCTTTAAATCTACTGGGAGACCCTGTTGTGATCTGTGCTGAATGTAAATATGCTTATACCTGCCTATGAAAAATATTTTTGGGCTGAGGCATTGATATCTGCTGTCACTTTCTGGCTGTCAGTTTTGGTATAAATTACAAGCTGCAATTCAGCATAAGTTACTGAATTCTGTCTGTATGAATTGTTTATTCTGATTATTGGCATCTATAAACTGGTTTGTTTACAACAACTTCTGATACAATTATTCTTGCTGTTAAATAATTCTGATGTTAAATTGCATGCTTTAATCAATGTAGCCTAAGGAAAAAAAATGTTAAATTGATGCTTTCATTAGAGGCACCTTTAAATATTTGTTTTGGTGCTACACTATCAGATCTTTTCACTGGTTCTTTATACCCTTTTATATTTATAGTATTTGATACACTGTGGACAGCTTAATAATCATGTACAAGTGCTTAACTGAATAGTGAACTGTGCTCAGGTTAGAATAGTGTACTGTATGTATACTGTTTATTTTAAATAAATTTGTGAAATTTTTCTGCTGAGAGTGGGCTCCCTTAGTTGTCACTCCTGTACCCTTAAACCATTTTACTGTGCACTGAGTAAACTGAGAGGAAAATCAAAGAAAAATCTGGAAATGGAATTAAAGTTCAGGAAGAAGAAATAAAAAGTTTAAGGTGTGCCAATGATAACGTAATTCTGTTAGGGATGAAATGTCAAAGGACTATGAAGAGCCATTGAATGAAATGGCTAGTGTTTTGAAAATAGATTATAAGGTGAACATCAACAAAAGTAAAACAAGGTCAATGGAATGTAGATGAATTAAATCAAGTAATACTGAGGAAATTAAATTGGGAAATGAGATACTGGCAGTAATCGATGAATTTTTTATTTGGGCAGCAAAATAACTGATGATGGCCAATGTAGAGAGGATCTAAAATGAAGACTGCCAATAGCAAGAAAATTATTTTTGAGAAGGAGGTATCTGTTAATGCCTAATATAAATTTGTTATGAAGTCTTTCTGAAGGTGTTTGCCTGGTATGTAGCCTTGGACAGAAGTGAAATGTGGACAGTAAGCAGTTAAACAAGAAGGTAATGGAAGCTTTTGAAATGTAGTGCTATAGAATAGTAGATGAGCAGACCGAGTCACAAATTAAGAAGCACTGAACCAAACTGGGGAGAACAGAAAACTATGGCACAACATGACAAAAAGAAGGTATCTGTTGATAGGCTACATCTTTAGGGATCAATCAGTCATCAGTCTGGTATGAAGGGAAGTAAGGGAGGTGAAAATTGTAGATAGAGGCCAAGGCTTGAATACAGTAATAAGGTTCAAGTGGATGTAGGTTACAGTAGTTATGCAGAGATGAAGAGACTTGCACGCAGTGGATTAGCATGGAGAGCTGCATCAGATCAGTATTTAAACTGAAGATCTTAACAAATAATAGGACTCAGTATTGTTGATGTAAAATATTTTATTTGGAAAATACCATTGTAACACAGTAAACATTAAACTACTAAATGCAGATAAAAAGCAGCTGCACAGTTAAATTGAAGAGGCAGCCACTTTCTTCAAAGCACTAGCTTTCCTACTACTTTATTCAATTAAATTTAAACAGCATGAGTGTGTATACCATTAAGCTTTATGATGACAGTTTGTTGTTAATATAACATACAAATTAAGTTTCTATGATGTCTTTGTATTATATTAACATACACCTTGACTCACTGCACATTTCTGAACAGTCCTTTTTGATCAATGAATGAATGATTGATTCCCAACACTCCAGAGTAAATGGTGTAGCTGAAAATTACATTAGAATGACCATGGAGCAGGCAAGTTGTTTCCTGTTTAATGCTAAACTACTTATGAAATTTTGGAGAGAAGCAATCTCCATAACAGCTCATCTTATTAACACCAATGGATATTCCTAGATGAAATAATATGTAAAATGAAGGAAAGGCAACCACTAATCTATAGCTGACTGATTTGTGGAACATAGAAACACACAACAGAAAACAGTATTACTCTAGCTTTTGAGCTTTCACTCATTCTCTAGTAGAAGTACATGCATTCACGTGCACAATCACACAGAACTGGAAGTATGCACCTGTGACCACAGCAAGACTGACTGTTGATTACTGATAACAGATGGAGATGGAAGGGGTTAGGGAAGATAAGGACACATGAGGTGAGGAGAGAGTAGCAGAATAATGTGGGGCAGTCTTTCAACAGATGACTCAGCAAATGCACAACAAAATGATGGTAGAGCAGAGAAAGGGAGAGGAAAGAGAGAAAGGGAGAGGGCTGGCAAAGGAGGGAGAAAGGGAGGGAAGGAGGGTTTATAGTATGTTTGAGTGTGTGTATGTATGTGTGTGTGTGTGTGTGTGTGTGTGTGTGTGTGTGTGTGTGTGAGAGAGAGAGAGAGAGAGAGAGAGAGAGGGAGAGATAGAGAGAGAGAGAGACAGACAGAGAGAGAGAGAGGCAGAGGGTGGGGATGCCCACATGGGTGGTGGTGGTGGTGGTGGTGGGAAGAGGGGTGGGAGATGTTTGGCAAATGAATGGTCAAGTTTGTGATTTGCCCAAGTTTGGCAGTGGCCATTCATGGGAGTAGACAGTCGGTTACGTGTCATGCCCACATAGAGTGCTGCATAGTAATTGCAGGGTAGCTAAAATATAACTTGTCTGCTTTCACATCTAGCCCTGCCTTTTGCAGGGTATGGAAGTGCTTGTGACTAGAATATGGTAGGAAGTGGGTATGGGTATATGGGACAGGTCTTCTATCTAGGTTGACCACAAGGGAATGAACCATGAGCTGCAGGATGAGGAGCAAAATTGGAATATGGATGGAAAAGGATGTTCTGGGGGATGGGTGGGTGGTGGAACACAACTTTGGGTGATGTAGACAGGATTTTGGTAGGATATCCCTCATCTCAGGGGATGAGAGGTAGTTGAAGCCCTGGTCAAGGCCAGAGTGACATTGGGTGATCAGGGGAGTGGAGGTTGGTGGCTGGTTAACAGGCTTACTGGTGTCAGAGAAGAAGATGGCATGGGAGATCTGTTTATGGATGAATCACATGGGATACAGTCTGTCAGTAAAGGCTCTGAGAAGGTTAGTGATGTATTTTGAAATTTTTGCTTTTCACTGCAGATGTGGCATCCAAGGGTGTTGAGATTGTAAGGAAGAGACTGTTTGATAAGGAATAGATGACAGCTGTTAAACTGGAGGTACTGTTGATGACCTGAGCTGTTGATATGAACAGACATATGTAGTCATTCTGTCACTGAACATGCTGTGCACCACAACACACAAATGATGTCAACAGCTGATTCACTGTGTGAGACATTTGGAGACTCCCTTCCAGCTCTAGTTTCTCTGAGCTACAAAGGTGGGAATTGTCTCTTCAGCATGTCCAGTGCTCTCACAATCCCATTGGGCTAAACCTGCACTAACGTGTTTCCCACTGCCTCACCTTATGTTTTCCCTTCTCTCTTCTGTCCACACCATGCCTTCCCCATCCTGATCATATACTGCCTTCTCCCATCGCTCTCCCCCTCCCCTCTCATGAGGCCATTCTCTCTCTCTCTCTCTCTCTCTCTCTGTCTCTCTCTCTCTCTCTCTCTCTCTCTCTCTCTCTCTCTCTCCCTCCCTCCCTCTCTCTCTCTCTCTCTCTCTCTCTCTCTCTCTCTCTCTCCTCCCCCCTCCCCCTACTTACCCTCTCTCCCTCCTTACCCACTCTCCCACCTTACCATCTCTCCTACCCTCTTGCCTTCCCCTCCCTCCCCCTTTTCCACCCCTCTTATTGCCTCTCATCCTTCCCTTTTTCCCTTTCTCCCTTCTTATCTCCAACTTCCTCCACTTTCCTTCCCTTCATCCCCCCTTTCTCATTTGTACCTCTTACATGCTCTAACCTCTGAAATCCTTTCATCTTGTGGTGCAGCCACTGTGTCATCCTGTCAAAAACCTGCCTCGCACTATCCTGCCCAGGCAACTGCTATCAGTAATCAACATACTGTCTTGCAGTGGCCATGAGTGTGTTGTATAATGTTTGGGTGTCTCTGTCGTTGTATGTGTGAATGTGTTTACCTCTACTAGGGAAAAGGCAAGAGCTTGAAAGCTAGTGTAAATGTTTTCTCAACATTCAGTCTTGCAGCAGCCATGGGTATATTGTGTACATTTGAGTGTCTGTGTAGTTTTATGTGAATATGTGTTTACTTCTGCTAGGAAAAATGCAACAGCTTGAAAGCTAGTGTAAATATTTTCTGTTGCTTGTTTCTATGTGCCACACATCAGTCAGCTAGAAGTGAGAGGTTGCCTTTCCTTTGTTTTATGTATTATCTTATTAACAGATTGCCAACAAAAGCTTGAATAACATGAGACCAGAAGAAGCTTTCTCATGGCAGAGACCTTTGTCAGCTGATATTCTTTGGTAGTAAGGCTACTTTTTAAATGTATTTCACAACAAATTAAATATTTTGGAGGAAGTAACACACCAAATGTTTCATTGTATTTAAAGCTAACATGTTATTATCATTACTGTTCACAATGAATAAACAGTAATCTCTCTGAATTGACTGTGATCCTGTGTCATTTCATTAGTTTTTGCAATGAATAACTTTTTCCTACCTTAACTGTCATGTAACATTCTAGCAATCTCTCTCTCTCTCTCTCTCTCTTTCTCTCTCTCTCTTTCACTCTTGACTTACACAGTTCTACTCCTTTAAAGCAGAAATATTCTTCACTTTATCCTGAGAATCCTCTAATTGCTGGATATTTCAGATTAATTTTATTTTTATATAAATAAATTCTAGAACGTGGTTGCACATGTCAGATTGAAGAAACATACTGTACTGTCATTAGATTTAGTTATTATTGAAATGGACTTATTTTTCTTGGTAGTGTATATACTGGGCATGTCCAATAAGTAGTTGGACTGAAATAAGTCTGATTTTAAGTTTCAAGCATGATTTTTATATTCAGTGTAAATGCCAGTCCTCATTCCAATTTATTTCACTAATCCAGTGGGACATGCAAATGATCTAGTGGAAGAAGAATTCCAACTTTAAAGTCCAGTCACACTTTGCTAATTGTGGCAGAGTCTCTGTCAAAGCACAACATGGCAAAGCCGCCTCACTCACCCTGCAGTCTGAATTTTGCTTGAAACATTACTGACCTGGTTTTTGCCTCACAAGTCTCATAGAATTTCTTCTTTGATCATCCTCATGGGATTATTGGATGTAGTGAGCAGTTGTTGAATAAATACACACAACACTGTAGAAGTTACTCTTCACTTCCTTCACATTCATTAACACCAAATTCAGTTTCTGTGATCTGCTTTCTAGTATGTATGAATATCAATATCATGGCAGATTGGTAAGCTACACTAACTAGGAGAAGATTCACAAAGTTCATAAGTGCCAATGACTCACATGACATGCTTTCATAATCACCATCAAACAATGGACTGATGTCTGCCCCCGGTAGCTGAGTGGTCAGCGCGACAGAATGTCAATCCTAAGAGCCAGGTTCGATTCCGGGCTGGGACAGAGATTTTCTCCACTCAGGGACTGGGTGTTGTGTTGTCCTAATCATCATCATTTCATCCCCATCGATGTGCAAGTCACCGAAGTAGTGTCAAATCGAAAGACTTGCACCCGGCGAACAGGCTACCTGACTGGAGGCCCTCGTCACACGACATTATTATTAGTAAGGGACTGACGAGACATAGAATTTTGAGTGTTTACAGCTGGGCCCTGACTGACATAGATATTCACATTTTGACTACCAGACACCAAACTGCCAGCTGCTTTGTGCACAATGCCTGTTTAGAGATGTACATATTTCAGAAATTACAAAACGGTAAAATATGTTTTAGATGTTAATATAAAAGATAGGGAAAAGAAAGATACAAAGATTATTAAATATGCAAAGTTAATTTGTTTAATCAATAGCTGTATAATTAGAAAATGGCAAAAATAGTAGCTCCTTTTATGAGAGAGGGAAGTTTTAACATGCACAAGGATTCTTAAAGTTATTGAGAATTTTCTAGAAAATAGTATTTTCTAGTTAGTATAGCTTACCAATCCATCATGATACTGATCCTCATACATACTAGAAAGCAGATCATTGAAACTGAATTTATTGTTAATAAATGTGAAGGAAGTGAAGAGTAACTTCTACAGTGTTGTATATATTTATTCAATAACTGGTCACTACATCCAGTAGCCCTATGATGATGATCAAAGAAGATCTCTGATTTGAAAAATCTAGGCAGTTGCAAACTTCCACAAAGAGAATGAAGACTGAGAAAAATGTTAGCTGCAGTATATTGATGAAAGGGGTTCATGTCATATTTTGAAGAATATTAACTTACTGTACATCTGCATATACATTCAAATCATTTCTATTCATGTATTCAGTTTCAATATTTATTAAAGGACTGCATATCATTGCAATGGATGCTGTGTTTAAGCCTATATATAATTTCCATCCTAATGCTTCTATCATTATTATCTGTTTTCAAGAGTATGATTCATATTTTTAATGAAGACATATCCAGTATGTTCTTTCTTCCTTTCTATCTTTCATTAAAACATTTCATACATTTGTGTTTCATTAACATTTACAAATATGTCATAAAAATGAAACATTGTGTGAATATATAAAAACTTGAATTTTACAATACCGTCCTTTGGATAGAGCTGATTCCAAGAGAGGTTAAGATTCTTTATAGTTGCATTTTCTGTCATAGTAAGTTCAAGGCTCATGCCAGCTCCATTTCCTAATTTATTGTGGCTAAGATTGAGTTTCTCAATACTGCTGTTTCCACCAAGACCTGGCGCTAGCTCTTCCATGCCATCATCACACAGTTCATTCCAACTTAAATCTAAGTCTTTCACACACTTTGTTGTTTTTATGCCTTCACACAATCTCTGAGCTCCCTCTCGACCAATTCTGGAAGTGAGCATTTATGTTTGTGCTGCATCAATAATTTACATAAATGATTGTTTTAACTAAATATTAAAAGGATCTATACTTATTTTTAATAAAAAGTCAGTTTTTATAATAAGTAGAGAACACAGTATAAGAACAAGTAGTCGAACAACTACAGATGCATGTAAAAACAAGAATTATCTGATAAAAATCATACTTCACTGGGTTTCTGATTTCTTTTATTCCTTTTCCTTTCCTCTTATTTCCCTCTCTTTACCTCTCACAAAACATTAATGAAATGCCTGGCCATCCTTATTCATGTTTACTATGATATTTCCAAGACATTTTGTCACATTGAGTTTAGTGTTTCCATTTATTTATAATGGTTTTAAATTGTACATTTGTTATAAAAAATAATAATATGAGATATGACTTTAATGTTTGCTCAGCACTATCAAAGTGTTCAGATTAAATACTATGGATCACTCACCTACAACCACGCAAACTAAGCCTTGTAATGGTCTCATTGACTTTAAGCATCTCACCCAAGTGAAAAGCAGCATCTCTAGTAAGCCAGTTATCTTCAAGATCAACTTCTGTTACAGTCTTATTGTGCATCAATGATTCAGCAATAGCTCTCACAGAAATTGGATTTAGTCCATAATACTGTCAAAACAGACAAATTAAAAATCATTTTTCAATACATTAAGCACATGGGTATTTAATAGGTGATGCAGCACATTTTTCACAACCAAAGATTATTTTAAGTTACTGTAAGTTAAATGTATCTATTGTCAATTATCTGAGACCATGACATATGGAGGTATACACCAAACATTAAAAACTGCTTCATTCACAATTACTTCATTATTTTCTTATCAATAAAAACATTTATTGTATGGTGGTCTCATTTTCAAATGCTCGGATTTTACAGCTACATTTCAGTCTAAAACTTATACAAAATACAAAAACTCTTATTCGGTATGAAAAGTAAATAAATCTATGGCTGAAATGGAATCTGTATGCTAAACACTCACAACACAGTGTCAGCTTCAATGTACTGCTGCATACTGTGCCCTGCAAGGACACAACACAGTCCGCTCTAGGCAAACACAGAGTTACAGCATGAATTCCTTGAGAGAAACAATGTAGCTGTGTGCCCTGTATAGCTGTGTGCTCTGAAGAAAAATACAAATTTATAATCTGAGCTACTATGTTCCAGTAATTGTTTTTATGCCATTCCATTACTCAGTACCCATAGTATACAGTGAGGTGTTCTCTTTACCCATTCCACTATTTATAAACAGTAAATTTCCTGCAATGGGACTGAAGATGAAGACCAGAATACAATTAATAAATTATATGGCCTTTAACATGCATGTTCCCAATTTGGAAATAAAATAAATATTATTCAAAGGAAATTAATATTAAAACTATCAGAGATAGAATAGGCGCATCTAGTATTGACTTGCTAGTTACTCAAAGGGGATAAATAGCACAAGTCTGGCAGACACAAAATGAACGAACAGAACTGAAATTTCTATCTCTTAGAATTTTGTAAGTGGTCCTTGTTCAAGACAACCAGATAGGTGAGAAACACAAAGAACTATAGCAAAACAGTAAAATAAAGAAGGAAAAGTTGCTTAAAACCACGGAACTGGAGGAAACAAGCCACAATAAAGCAACCAAAATTAACATTAGACTAATTTTATTTATGAAGAATGATGTGCTACATATTAATACCAGCTTTAATCCAAGAGCTTAGATCAAAAGAACTCACTGGTACAGACAGAAAGAACAGATAAAGAAAGACAAGAAATGAAGACAGAGTAGGTAAGGAGATGTTCTAGTAATAACAATAAAAATAATAACATAATGGGATTTTCAGGAAGGAAAAATGGACATATAATGGGAACAGGTAATTTGATACCAGTAGACAAATGGTGAGCTCTGCAATGACTTACTTCAACATTGAATAATCACTCAGCCTTACCTAAAAGAATATGGAAAGCTAGCGGAATTACCATGTCTTTAAGAGTACCTATGCACCACTCACTACTCATCAACAGGTGAGTGTTGTCTCTCTTCTTTTTTCATATTATAACATATTATACCTCATTTATCATGTTAAATTTAGATTTCTGTTTAACAGGAGTGCATATTGTCTGCATTTATCATAAGTTAACACATTTAGTGACTATAACCTTAAAAAAGTTTCAGGAAATTTGTAACTTTCTGTTCAGGTTATGCTGTTGACTTAATAGAAATTGCATTTTGCATGCTGCTTGTTTTGTTCTTAAAGGAAATTTATTATACTTTTAGCATGATAAATTCAGAAATTGAAAGAGACATGGCAGGCTTATTTTAAGGTTATTTGTTTTCTGTTCTCCAAAACATTGCATCAGCCACAATGCAAACCCACTGACAGTATTGTCCTCAAACACAGGATGAGTTGGTTGATGTTTGCAAATCACCCTGACTACTGACAAACAATTGGATGCTTTTACAGTCTAACAGAGTACCTAGAAATCAAACAACAAAAATAAATATGCATTATGAATATTCCACTTCGTATTTTGTCTCCTATGTTTATTGTATGCATGATTCTTTGCTAAATTACTTAGATACCTAGTCTCTAGGAATGCAATACAGACTCTCTTTTATGTTGTAAAGACTTGATCATGTCCAGTATCCTTGTATATATTCTATACATGTAGGCTTAGAAGGACTAAATAAATGTAGAGCTTTTGTAAATGGTTGTTTTGGAAGAACTCCTAAAAGTCATGTGCCGGAAATGCCAAAGGTACCTCAAATACTGTCCTCTTCTGTGTATCCTGCCTTCTCTACAGGAAGTATGGCATATATCCACTGCTTTAGTTGGATGCGAATGGTATTCCCAGAAATGTTAATCCAAAACCAAGTTTATATAAATTTTATTGGAATGAACAATCAGGAAATTCATTAAGTGCAAGGAAATATCTGTTTTTCCACAACTACAGTTTACAGCTACACTAGAGTTACATAAGTGAGACAAGCGTTAACTCCATTTTTGTTGGAGGGCCTGTAGATGGCTGTAATCATTGATAGAACTAGCAGTTAGTGATACAAAACAGGAGGTACAATGTGTTAACCACTTTGAAACATTAAAAAAAAATATGTTTCTGATACAGTGTCTCACCCAAAATACAGAGAGAACTAATGGAATATTCAGCTACATTAGACAAGATAATGAAAACAATTGGAAAAATATTCACTATAAGATGAGTTTCATCTAGCTTATGGGCTGTTAAAGCTGAATGGGATAGTTGCTCACTGTTAGCAACTCATTTTAGTTTTGTACAGGTTGATAAAGCAAGAGATCAAAGACATGGGCAAAGTATGTAGGATTATTCTGGCTTTTTACATCGTTTTAATTTGTAATGAACCTGGATATCATCTGGGTTGCACTAACAGAATTAAGTGAACTTTCTCTACACCTAAAGGCCCAACACTAACAATTCCATCTAAAGAAAAATATGAGTGTTAGGGTCCATGAGCAGTTTAACAGGAGATTGTACAAAAAGTGTTATCACAAGCCACCAGTCAACAAAAATTTCAAGTCATTACTAAAAAAAGAAAACACCCAAAAATTTCAGAAGTAAACCCTGTCACAATTCTTCAGATAGCTTACAACATATCTCAACAATAGGTTGATTCAAAAAAATAATCAGATTTATCCATGATGTTAAAGTGTTATTTAAAAGGAATTCACCAACAGATATACACATTAGATATAGCAAAGAAAACATTACAAACCCTTGTGAGCTGTTTCACTTTACACAAAAAGTTACCTAAATGTCTTTTGAGAATACATTTATGCAGGCAAAGCCCTCAGAAAGTTGAGTCCCTTTCTTCAAGCTATACCCATTTCAGCTTCTGAATGTGAAAGAACTTTTAGCATAGTGAATATTGCCATGAGTTACAGAATAAATTATTTGCTTATTGCATGAGCTAGTGCTCTTATATGTCTGAGCCATCCAGACCCATCTCTACATGAGTTTTAGCCTGAGCCATATGTGGAATCTTGGCTGCAGACAGGAAGGAGATTATCAGATGAAACAGCTTGCAGGAAGCAAGTAGCTAAAGCAGAGATTCCTGAATATCATACCCTATGGAAAATATTATGATGAAGGTGAGTTCCCATAAATATTTTATTCCAACTTAAGTACTGAATATATCACTACTGATCTACTTGATTGTGGTGCTATACCAGTCCCTCTAACTAATGAATTCAGGGGTTGCCTTCCACTGGAACCAAAACTGACCCAGTGAGACTCACTTCACCTGTTTTCTGTGTCAAGAGGAAGCAAATGATAAAGAGGAAGGGGTCTATTAATCATTGGCTGTTCAAATGTACAGTGGACATGGTACTCCCTAGGAAAATGACAGTGAGGAATGAGAAGGAACACAGATTTGCTCAATGTTTATGCTTAGGATCCTCATTTAACTTGATGAAGAGGCTGCCCTGGCAGCCATTGACAGAACAGAGAACAACCAAATGCAAAGTGTGGTGCACAGTGGAACAAATGGTGTCTGTTGTGTGGGCTCTACAGTCATCTTTAGATCATTCCAGTAACTAATGGAGAAGGTTGAGAAGGCTAACCTCATTCACAAAGTTGAAATGAAGCTCACAATTCACAGCATTATCCTCAGAATGGATCATGATCTCCTGGTTCTGAGTTGAGTGAAAGGTTCTGTGACAAGCTGAGCTGTAATTTCCTGGACTTGCACCATAGGAGTGTCCCCCTAAATGGGTCACATGTGCATTGAATATCAGGGGCTGCTCAGCTGCTCTATGTGGGGTGCACACCAGTCTTTTTTTTTAAAGTTAGATTTGGTGACTCTTCATGCTGCCAGATAATGATAGTTTCAGGGCTCCTAGAAGTGTCAGTATAAGACACAAAGAAATACCCCCTAAAGGATAGAGTACTCATATCCTAGTGATCAACTGCTAAAGCATTTGCAACAAAGAGCAAGCATTTGAAGTGCATCTGAAAAGCTGTGCAGTTTACAAACCAAGTACCAAAGGCTGGTTAAAACTCAAAACTGATAGCAGCATGGTATCTGGGAAAAACTTCAGCCTGTATCATAAGGACAGGCCTGTGGAAAGTGGAGGTATTGTATTTATTGCTGTAGACAAGAAATTCAAATCCACCAAGATACAAATTGAAACTGCATGCCAATTACCTGGGCAAGATTCAGTGTCAAGGATGGACATAAACTTATAATCAGATCCTTCTCTTGACTGCCACACTCATCTCCAGATGTAACCTAAAACTTTAGAGGAAAACCAAGTACACTAGTGTGTAAGTTCCCCAATAACTGTCATCATTGAAGGAGACTTTAATCATCCAAGAACCAAGTGGGAAAATTACAGTTTTGTAAGTGGTGGGCATGAAAAGAAGTCCATCCAAACATTACAAATGAGTTCTCTGACAACTACCTAGAACAGATAGTATGAAAACCCACTCATGATTGAAGTATACTGAATCTAATAGCAACAAATAGAGCTGCTATTTTTGAGAATTCCCACTAGGAACTGGTATCAGTGACCATGCGGAAGTTGTGACAAAAATGATTTCAAAATACTAAGGGCAATTAAAAAGTTTAATTTTCAGCATTCTAGAATAATGTGCAGTAGTGTCATATCTCAATAAGAATCTGGAAAGATTTAGCTCTGGCTGGGAGCATGCAGTGAACTGAGGCTCAGGTTTAGAAAAACGGTTGACCATGCACTGGATACATGTGTATCTAGAAGAACAGTTCATGATGGGAGGAGCCTCTGTGGTGTACATTCAATGTAAATAAACTTCTAAAGAAGCAAAGGCTACTGCATAATATGTGTAAAACAAAGCACAGAGTTATAGATTATGTGATACTGAATGAAATGCATTTTTGCTGTCAAGAGGGCAATTTGTGATGCCTTCAAATACTACCATAGCAAAAGTATTATTGCAGGATTTCTCTCAAAACCCAAAGAAATTCTAGTCATGTGGAAAGGCTGTTAGTGGTACCAAAGTTAGTATCCAGACACTTGTAGATTAGACAGGAACTGAAATTGAGAGTACGAAAGCAAAAGCTGAAATACTGTAGTTGGTTTTCAAATGTTCCTTTACAAATGAAAACTCAGTGGTACTGCTCCAATTTAATTCTTGATGTATATGTAATAGTGCCAGTGATGTTGCAAAACAAATGAAATTGCAGAAACTGAACAAATCTGCAGGACCAAATGAAATTCCTGTCACACGCTACAGAAAATTTGTGGTCTACGTAGCCCCTCTTTTGACCATAATGTGCCATAGATCCCTTGAACAAAAATCCATCATTATGTAGGTCAAACTTATCTGCAACACGTTTAGTGGAAGTTATCCACAAACTACCATCCAGTATCCTTGACATCCATTTGTTGTAGAATCTTAGAACATAATCTGAGCACAAACCTTATGAGACACCTCAATGAGAATGACTTCTTCCATGCCAACCAGTATAGATTGTGAAAACATTTATCATGTGAAACTCAACAAGCCATGGATCAAGGCAGCCTTGTAGATGCTGTATTTCTCAATTTCTGAAAAGCATTTGACTCAGTTCAACACATAAACTTATTACCAAAAGTGTGGTATTGTGTGCTATCAATACCATGGTGTGCCAGTCCATGTCTAGAGGTTGTCAGTAACACATGTCAATGCACTGCCTATCTGTGGTGACTCCAAGAACACCCTCCTCAGTCTGTGTGGCCCATCCCACCATGAAGTTAATGAAAGGACACTGCAGTGGTATCTAGCTTGTCTGTTAGTGCAGTCCTGCCTGTGTAGTCAAAGTACCAGTATTCAGCCTCTGTTTTTATTGTGGATATCATGGCCCAGCTCAGTGAATCACTTTGGATTCTGCTCTGGACTTGCATTATTCAAGTAAAAGAAATTTCTTAAACATTATGTGCACATCTCATTGTTTTATTCTTTGTCTTAGAACCCATCAATGGAATGCCCAAACATCTGGTGATGAGGGAAAACTACATTTCATTGTTAATTGGTTCTACAACTCACAATACAACCACTGGTGATGATAGTAATCGTTTGTCTTTCTTGCAGAACTGTGGTTCTTCTCCAAGCTCACCTGCTACTTTGCTTCAGTGTTTCTGAGTGTTTTTCAGATTATTGGCCCTGCAACTGAAAGTGTTTTTCTTGTGCTGTTCTTTTTAGTGACACTAATCTGTACTTTTTTTAGTGGTTGCACAATGTTTCTTGTCATTTTTGTGTTTTATCATGGCCATTCCTTCCACAAGAAATGTCAGTAACTCAGATTATTCAGTTACAGGTTAAGTAGATGCAGCAACTCATGAAGAAGAAGATGATGATGATGATGCTTCTTGTGCAAGTAACCTCAACAGCAATGCCCCAGCACCTGCAGCACTGTCTCAGAAAGCAATGCCTTTTTCTGTACCACCATTCTAAGCATTTGATTCTATACAAGAGGAATGGTGTGAGTGCTGTGCACAGCTCATCTCACACTTCACACCACATCACATTGAAAGTAGGGACAGGAACCTTATTTTCTCACAGCAGTTGGAGTCTCTGTTTTCTGTTTAGCCTGCAAACTGTTTCCAACAACCCACCCTGAAATTGTTGCTTATGACGAACTAAGGTTCTCCTGCAGACAAATACTGTGATGAACAGATTAATGTGGCACCAGCATGTTACAATTTCTTTTGCGTGTATAGGCAACCCACTCAGACACATGAGCAACAGGCAGCTGATTTGCAAGGAATTATATGCCATTACAATTTTAAGTGTGAGTGTGGATATTGTTATAGTGCTACCATCATTAGAAATGCCAATATTCAAAATGTTCCATTCTTTGCAATCTTTGATTCTGAATTATCCTTATCCCACCTCACATGTTTTGAAATTAGTGGAGCATCAAGACCCATACAATAGAGCAGCAGTAGACTTGACTCCATGCCAAATTTTGCAGTTCAGAGCTGTGATAAACAGATAGTGTCTGTTATTCACATGCTGCAAAATGCAATGTCTCATCCAGGGCAATTATTTAGAGAAAACCAGTGTGCTAGGCAGGTAGATACTGGTGTCAGATACTTCCCTCAGTGTTTCATAGCATATAAGTGACAGGTGTGTCCCTGTCATGGTACTAAGTCTTATCATTGTGGTAAGCATTGTCACATTCTCTCTGTCAGTCCACATAAGTGCAAGTCCAACCACTGCTCTGCACATTCTCCAAGTTCTCGGTCAATGAATGCCAGTGCAATTTTTCCCATGTCCAGTACTGATTCTTGTATTGATAAGAGCAAGTTAAGTGCAACAGTGAAGAAGTCACACACTTCTTCCATTCAGCATCAGGCCAATAAGTTGTTTGTCACTCTGCAGACTGTCAAACACAAAATATGCATGGAGCTAGCTACTAGTGTGTCTGGAACTTTGTTATGAACTGTTAGAAAAGCCCAAGCTATGTAAGTCATAGGCAACTCTTTCTTGTCAGGGTGGACATGATATTCCTGCATTGATCATTTGCAGCTTACTTGGCACTTTCTGTAACATTACCAAGACAGTTTTTCTCACGGTTTCATGCTCACATGAAAGTGAAAAAATTTTTGGTATGGAACTCCTCTTTGCATTCAGACAAGGTAGGTGAACTCAGTGATGAATTTAATGACTTTTTCATGATGGTCTAGGAAAAGCTAATAATTTTAAAGCTCACATTACCATGAAAGACAGTGCAAAACCACAGTTTTCCTGAGCATGGTCAAACACTAATGCTATCACAGATCTAGTGGCACAGTAACTCTTATCTTGGGAGGACTTTTGTGTGATTTCCCCTGTAGCAGCCAGTCAGTGGCCATCCCATTAAGTGATTGTAAGGAAACTGATTGCAATCAGTTGTGTGTGCTGAATATACACAGCCCTTCACAGCTGCGAGGCAGTGCGCAGTTATGTAATCACTGTGAACACAGAGGTGGCTCACACAGAGTATCCCAGAGTGCCCCTGAGAGCTGCAACACCAAGAAGAATCACTTCTTGGGTTATGGCAAGATCAATGTGCATTACTTTTTTCTTTTGGGAATAGCAGAATTTTTTTTAATTTCTATAATAATGGGTTGCACCACCAACAAGTTTAATATTTTTACATACAAGATAATCTTTGATCCTTTTTGCTCATTAATCTTATGATGATTCCACATCCTTAATTCCAAAGGCATTGTAGATGTAAAGTAGAATTTACCCATATTTCTGTTATATACCTCTCCATTCTGAAAGGTACAATAGGGAATTAATCCCTACTATTAAAAGTCTCAAGTCCTGGAACTGTTTTAACTTTTTCAGTATTATAACAGACTACTGCAATAGTTAACCAACCATTACCACACTGAGCAGCATCAACTCTGGTACAAGTGAAATTTAGTACACACCCACAAAATACAGAGGAATCCTGCAATATAGCTTGAGCTCCAACACCACTAGCTGTCATAATCTCCATATTGTCGATAGCCTTGTAAACAGTCCTACAGGAACTTTTCTAAATCTCCTGTAATGGGGCATCTTGACTACCATGCATACATCAAGAACCAGGGTCTCAAGGAGGCAACATTTTTGCCTATATAAGTAATAATTTTGTTGAGAAGGCGTCAGTCTTCATGGAGCCACTCATGCAGCAGCGCTGGACCTCTCACACAGAAGATGCCCCATAACAAGAGATTTAGAAGATGTTCCTGTATGACTTCACAAGTCTAACAACGATTTGGAGATTATGACAGCTTGTGGTGTTGGAGCTCAAGTTATATTGCAGGGTCCCTCTGTATTTTGTGGTTGTGTACTGAATTTCTTCTGTATTTTGTGGGTGTGTATTGAATTTCACTTTTACCTAAGTTGATGCTGCTCAGTGTGGTAATGGTTGGTTAACAATTGCAGTAGTATGGTATAGTGGTGAAATAGTTAAAACAGTCCCAGGACTGAAGACTTTTAGTAGTAGGGATGTATAATGTGTGCCTACTTTACATCTACAATGCCTTTGGTATTAAGGACTAGGAATCATAAGATTAATGAGCAAGAAGCAGCATGTATATGGATCAAAGATGATCTTGTATGTAAAGATATTAAACTTGTTGATGATGTAGGCCATTATTATAAAAATTAAATTAAATTCCCCTATACCCAAAAGAAAAAAATAATACACATTAACCTTGCCAAAATCTGAGAAGCTATTCTTCTTGGTGTTGTAGCTCTCAGGGGCACTCAGGGATGCTCTCTGCTCTCAGGGGCACTCAGGGATGCTCTCTGGGTGAGCCACCTCTGTGTTCACAGGAATTACATAACCACACACCACCTCACAGCCACACCCAAAATTGTGTTTGTGCAGCCGTTTGCGCAACAGCATTGGACCGCTCACATAGAAGATGCCCCGTTACAGGAGATTTAGAAGACATTCCCATATGACCAAAAGAAGTTTAATATTTTTACATACAAGATCACCTTTGATTCATACACATGCTCCTTCTTGCTATTAATCCTATGATGATTCCTCATCCTTAATATCAATGGCACTGTAGATGTAAAGTAGGATTTACCCATATCTCTGTTTTACACCTTTCCAATCTGAAAGGTACAATAGGCAGTCACATCCCTACTATTAAAAGTCTCAAGTCCTGGAATTGTTTTAACTTTTACACCATTATACCAGACTACTGCAACACTTAACCAACCATTACCACACTGAGCAGCATCAACTTTGGTAAAAGTGAAATTCAGTGCACACCCATAAAATACAGAGGGGCCTTGCAATATAACTTGAGCTCCAACACCACTAACTGTTGTAATCTCCAAATTGCCGATAGCCTTGTAAACAGTCATAGGGAAACATCTAAATCTCCTGTAATGGCGCATCTTCTGTGTGAGCAGTCCAATGCTATTGCACAAGTGCCTGCACAAAGACTGTTGCCTTCTTAACAAAATTCATTACTTATATAGGCAATAATGTTGCATTGGTGTTGTAGCTCTCAGGGGCATTCTGGGATGCTCTCTGTGTGAGCCACCTCTGTGTTTGCAGTGATTATGTAACTGCACACTGCCTTGCAGGGTTTTAGTTAGCCACACCCCCATGTGGTTATTTAAGTTTTTGTGATTGCCCTTTGACTGCATGTCCACACCTGAAATTTATCAGTGCTACTTTTTACAGCTGATTGCTACAGTTCCTTCTTGTTTGAACTGTTTGGGTGATGTAGTCATTTCAGGTCATCCTCCTGAAGGACATCTTGGCAATCTCAGGAAATTGTTTCAAGTGCTGTCAGATTCTGGGTTAAAGTGTAATAAAGCCAAATGTTCCTTCTTACAGACTGAGTATGAATATTTGAGTCACATTATAACAGTCAGTGTATCTACTCTTTGCACTAACACTTAACAGGTCTGGGGGACCTCCCAGCTCCTAGGAATGTCAGTGAACTACAAACTGCAATGGCTGAAGTAAGTTATGTTTGGTCTGTTACAAGTGCTGTGCAGATTTCAGCACCATTGCATCATATTTGATGAAATGATGGTTTGTCTGAACAGTCCAGTGAGTTTTAAGTCAAATTTCAAAAACTGAAAGATGCTTTACTTAGTGGTTGTTGCTTTCTACATTTTTATCCCACTACACTGGTCGTGCTTGTGGTTGATGCATCCTCTTATGGGTTTGTCACTGTTATCTTGCACAGAGAATGTCTTCACATCTAAACTTCTCAACAAAGTGCAAAACAGTTATTCACACACTGAGATGAAAGCTCTTTCTATTGTATAAGAGGTGACCAAATTCCACCAAAACTAGTATGTCAAAAATTCTACTTTGTGTACAGACCATATGCCTCTCACCTCATAGTTCAGCCCTTCTAAGCTAGTCCCTCTTCATAAGACACTAACATTGCAGTGTTGCTTTCTGCTTCTTTCTAATTGTGTACAGGCTGACAGCCCTACACTGGAATGTGGACACTTTTTCTCACCTCACAGTTGACACTGATACAGTGTCAGTGCCTCAGAAAATTCCTATTTTTACAGTAATGTCCATTACAGTGAAACAATTGATGGTTTTCTCCTTGACCATTGACTTAGTACTGAGGTAATGGCTGTGAACCACAAACTCATGATTCTGTAGAATTACCTCTGCACTGATTGCCAACATTAAGTTAAGCAAATCAGTAATCCAGTCACACACCATAATTTTGTGCTTTGGAATAGCTTATCCATTGAGTAGAGTGTCATCCTTTACATACAGACAATGAGTGGTCCCTTGTGGTTGTGCCACATTTGCTTTAGAAGGAAATTCTTGGCCCTCTTCATCATCAAGGCGACTGGGGCATTGTATGCACTGAGCAGCTATCACTACACCATTGTGCGTAGGTCATTATGGACTCTCAAACAGAACATTTTATTTCACAATGTGTGTAAAACCAAGCTGCTCTGCCTCAAAGATTTTTTGATTGGCCCTTGGCAGTGTCTGCATATTGACGTTGTGGGTCTCTACTGGAATTCACATTGGCTTATTGTGGTAGACAACTTTAACAAGTTTCCATTTGTACTGCCCATGCCCTCCACCACAACAGCTAGCAGAATCAAGTCTCTGAGAACAGTTCTTTGCATTGAAGCTCTACTGGAACTGTATGGCAGGATTTCAGCACACCTGTGGCATCAAGCATGTGATGACTGCACTTTTCCACCCTCATTCTAAAGGTAAAGTAGAACACTTCATTAGAACTTTCAAGTAACAGATGAACAAGTTATGCCCACCCCATGTGCAGGGGCAAGCATTAGTACTTCTTCTGTCATAACACCAATCCCAGCCATCA
This sequence comes from Schistocerca serialis cubense, assembly GCF_023864345.2. NCBI lineage: Eukaryota > Metazoa > Arthropoda > Insecta > Orthoptera > Acrididae > Schistocerca > Schistocerca serialis. The sequence continues at coordinate 447,850,257 of NC_064642.1, read as the reverse complement.
GACAGAAAATCACCAGCAGAGCTTTAAAATGGATGCACACATAGAACATTACTTCAGCTCCTGCATCCTCTGCAGTGGTTAGCCCTTCCTCTGCAGTGTGCTAAGTTTAATGTGCATGGTTTGGGCTTTTTGAAAGCTTTGGCATATACAGGGACTGGGAACAAGCCATTATCACTAAAGCTTTGGGTCCCACAGGGCTGTAAATGTGCCATCAAAACCTGCTTCATTTGTGTGGGCTGTGTAATACTGACTTGGGGTGGCTGATTAAGTGCCCAGGAGAAGCAGGCAGCCTCAGCCATCTTCACATCTCCACACCACCAGCACCAGACAGGAAGCCAACAGGTGTTGACACAGTGCTCTCACCACACCACAGCACCATCAGCCCCAACCATGGGAGATCAGCCTCCTTTGCCCTGCAACCTCCTGGTGGGCTGCCTTGGGCACTCCAGCCACCATTGAGCCTCTGCTGTTAGAAGAAGATGTTCTGTCCCTGGCCGTGGGTGTGCGCAATATTGCTGATTTCTCAGATGATGTTTCCAGCTATTCCCAAGATGGTTGTTGTGGTGTGAGCAGGAGCTTGACATTGGCTGAAGTTCTGTTTCCTGCCTCTTCAGTGACACCTGTGCCCAGACCTCAAACCAGCCATCGTTTCCAGCAGTACATGACAACGGTATGGAGGTTTTTTTTTTTTTTTTTTTTTTGGGGGGGGGGGGGGGGGACAGAATGTCATATTGTGCTCTATTGATACCACATTCCACATCTAGTAAATTAGCACTAACCCATGTGACTACTGCACCACCAATTTGAAGTCAGCTCCAAAACACTCCCTCTTCAGTCCGCATGGACAGTGCCACTAGGGAGCTGACAAATAGATACCACATTGATGTCTAATTTATCTGTTAGCGCAATTCTGCCTGTGCAGTCAAAGCATTGTTATTCAGCCTCTGTTGTTATTATGAATATTGAACTGGCCTATCTCAAGGACTCACTTTGGATTGTGTTCTGGACTCGCTGTTATTCAAGTTAAGTAAAAAGAGCTTCTTAAACACTATATGTGCATTTCTTAACTTTGCATTCTGCCTTAGGACCCACCCACTCCCTGGCACCCACCACTGGGACAACCAAACAAAAAAATGATTGCACGTGGTAGCAAGCAAAATTTGTGACTGGACTGAGGATTTCTTGTTATGGACAACACAACATAGAGGGTAATCAGCAGATGTACAAATAACTTTGGGTGTGCTCAGGGAAGTGTGTTGGGACTCTTTCTGTTCATGTTGTATGAGAATGACTTTGCAGACAATATTAATAATAACTTCAGACCTTTAGCAGATGATGGAATTATCTATAATGAAGTGCCATCTGAAAGAAGCTGCACAAATATTCACTCGAATCTTGATAAGATTATGAAGTGGTATAAAGGTTGGGAATTTGCCTTAAATGTTCAGAAATGTTGAATTTTACACTTAAAAAGAAATCATATTATGCTATGAGTATAGTATCAACAAGTCACAACTGGAATCAGTCAACTCTTACAAATATCCGAGTGTACCATTTCGTAGTGACATGAGATAGAATGATCATGTAGGCAACTTGTTAGATCTGTGGAAGTGTCACAGAGATGCTGAAGAAACTGTAGTGGCAGACACGTGAAGATAGACACAAAAAATCCTGAGAAAGCTTACTTGAAAAGTTTGAAGTACCAGGTTCAAAGGATGGATTAGATTGTATTAATTACAGCGTGTCTGTGAATGGAAATGGAAGAAGCCCTAATAACTGGTACAATGGGAAGTGCCCTTTGCCATGGGCTTCACAGTGTTTTGCAGAAGGTAGATGTGTATATAGATGTAGATGCAGCAATGCTTTACAGTCTGTACAAAGTGTCCACAATCCCCAAATTCAAGTAATTTTTATTATTTAAATTTTACAAAGCATCCACTTATTTTGTCCATTGCCTTTCAGCTGAAGTGATGATAGTCAACCAGTTTGTGCCAGAATAGGCCAAATTGTCATCACCAAAACCATCTTGCCAATCAAATCATGTAGTCAAATTACCTGATTAATGAAACTGAAGGCTCTCAGTGCTGTGAATGAAAAATGTCTCTCTCTTCTGTTCTGAGCCACCACCTAGAACAGATGCTAAATGGCTTAGTTCCTTCATCTTTGACTTTTCCCTTTTCCTTTGAGATTAGTCTAGGACTAATGGAGTTTTCTTTTCTCATGTTCCTGACAATTGTCACTTTGTAATCCCCATGAGCAAATAAACTGATAGGGTTTCTTTTTCTAAACTTGAGCACTGTGTACCAATTACAAGCCGACTCCACTTTTCAACCCAGACTACATCTCTAAGTGGATGTACAAACTGGTGTCTGAATGCCAAATTCATCATTTTGTGGCTTTGGGGTGCCGCCTACAAATTACTAAGCCATGAATGGATGCATGAAACCACTGTGCAGGACTGTCCAGCTGTGAAACAATGGATGAGTGCATGGTACATTCATTCCAGGTTTCCTGGTTTCATCATTAGACACTTTTCTACATGAGCGGGTATACAGAGTAAAAGACATATTACTATAAAGAAAACTAGGTCTACTTTGCATCTTTGGGTCAATTCCACAGTGCCAGGTCTTGTAGGCAATGGCATCTCACTCGGAAAAAGATTCTAGTCCAGGTAGCGATGCGTTCTCACTCGATCTCACTACTGGAGCAGCTGGCAGTGGGTGGTTTACACTTGCAATTGTCCGCTGTGAGAACGCATCGCTACCTGGACTAGAATCTTTTTCCGACCGAGATGTGATTGCCTACAAGACCTGGCACTGTGGAATCGACCTGAAGACACAAAGTAGACCTAGTTTTGTTTATAGTAATATGCCTTTTACTCTGTATACCCGCTCATGTAGAAAAGTGTCTAATGATGAAAAAATACATGTATGGATGAAAGGACTTGGTGTACTTGTTGAGAATGTAACTGTAACTGGTGATATTACTTCGTATTACAATTACTAATAAAGTGTTATCCTTGACTCCTGTAACCAGGGGCGTCAGCCGAAAACCGCTAGATGTACATCTGGTAATCGGGGGCACAAAGTTGCAACAAACAGCAACAGCAACAGCAAACAGTTTATCTTTATCATTGATACAGGTGCACAGAATAAGCCTTTTGTTTGTTAAATCTACTCACAGTCAATTGGAACTGCCACATTGTAGACTGAGTGGATTGGGAAGAAAGGTAATCTACACAATAGGTTTGATATTCAAAGTGGTTTGGAAGTGTGACCATGATTTTGATCCCATTTTTAGGCAATGACATCCTAAACCATTTTCAAGTCATCATTAACTCCCAAAAAGGCCAAGTAGGGATGGGGAGGGGGGCAGGGGATGTCAGTGTTCCCACTACAAGGAAGTGAGGGAATCCAGAATGAATGGCTATGTTGTGACAACCCACTAAACCATGTACCACAGTATTGCAGTTAAAACAAAAGTAAGAAAATATTGGGCGGTACAAGGAAAATCATTAGGATAGAACTGAAGGAAGTGGCTCTTTTTTTTTTTTTTTTTTTTTTTTTTTTTTTTTTTTTTTTTTATGTATGTACACCAGTTCAATTTCCAACTTTGTTTGAAGAAGAGAAATCACTTCCACCAAAACTCAGGAAGAATTATTTGACACAAAAGCTGTTGTGCACCAAAACCATTAAACAGCAACTGATGTATTCACATCACTATTATTTACATTCCACCATTCTGTACAATGTATGGTCTAGGGATTGAGAAGTATTAGGGGGATTAGAGTTAATATTTTCTATGTCAATCTGTTGCACTTGTGCCATTCTTGTAAAGTTGCCTCTGTGCCTTATAATTTCTTTTTAAATATATTAATTTGTTATCACTACTGTTTGTACAAGTCTTATTCCCCTTATTCCCCATTGGATTGTTGTTATGAGCAATAGCCTGTCCTTTATGGACATCCAGATACAATACCAGTCACACAGCTGACGTCTTTCGTCCGATGCATACTGCTGTATGCTCTAATGTGATTGCGCATGGTTCCAGAAGGCTAGCAAGCCCCTGTGCTACTAATGTGTCACTACCTTTACATTTATATGTTACACATTCTCTGTTAAACCAAAATTACCCAGTATGCCCTTTCAGCCTTGTTTCACTCTTTTACTTATTCCTCCATATTTTGTTATCTGCTTGTACTGTAAATGGTTTAGTATTATGTTTGCATTATATCAATATCAGGAGAAAGAAAACCGGTGTTGTACAGATCGGAGCATGGAATGTCAGATCCCTTAATTGGGCAGGTAGGTTAGAAAATTTAAGAAGGGAAATGGATAGGTTAAAGTTAGATATAGTGGGAATTAGTGAAGTTCGGTGGCAGGAGGAACAAGACTTAAATCAAATTGAGGTAATGTAGGAGTAGGTTTAATAATGAATAAAAAGATAGGAGTACGGGTAAGCTACTACAACCAGCATAGTGAATGCATTATTGTGACCAAGATAGACATGAAGCCCACATCTACTACAGTAGTACAAGTTTATATGCCAACTAACTCTGCAGATGATGAAGAATTTGATGAAATGTATGATGAGGTAAAAGAAATTATTCAGGTAGTGAAGGGAGATGAAAATTTAATAGTCATGGATGACTGGAATTCGAGAGTAGGAAAAGGGAGAGAAGGAAACATAGTAGGTGAATATGGATTGGGGCTAAGAAATGAAAGAGGAAGCTGCTTGGTAGAGTTTTGCTCAGAGCATAACTTAATCATAGATAACACTTGGTTCAAGAATCAAGAAAGAAGGTTGTATACATGGAAGAACCCTGGAGATACTATAAGACATCAGATAGATTATATAATGGTAAGACAGAGATTCAGGAACCAAGTTTTAAATTGTAAGACATTTCCAGGGGTAGATGTGGACTCTGAGCGCAATCTATTGGTTCTGAACAGTAGATTAAAACTGAAGAAACTGCAAAAAAGTGGGAATTTCAGGAGATGGGACCTGGATAAACTGAAAGAACCAGAGGTTGAACAGGGTTTCAGGGAGAGCATAAGGGAACAATTGACAGGAATGGGGGAAAGAAATACAGTAGAAGAAGAATGGGTAGCTTTGAGGGATGAAATAGTGAAGGCAGCAGAGGATCAAATAGGTAAAAAGACAAGGGCTAGTGGAAACCCTTGGATAACAGAAGAAATATTGAATTTAATTGATGAAAGGAGAAAATATAAAAATGCAATAAGTGAAGCAGGCAAAAAGGAATACAAATGTCTCAAAAATGAGATTGACAGGAAGCGCAAAATGGCTAAGCAGGGATGACTAAAGGACAAATGTAAGGATTTAGAGGGTTATCTCACGAGGGGTAAGATAGATACAGCCTACAGGAAAATTAAAGAGACCATTGGAGAAAGGAGAACCACTTGCATGAATATCAAGAGCTCAGGTGGAAACCCAGTTCTAAGCAAAGAAGGGAAAGCAGAAAGTTGGAAGGAGTATATAGAGGGTCTATACAAGGGTGATGTACTTGAGGACAATATTATGGAAATGGAAGAGGATGTAGATAAAGATGAAATGGGAGATATGATACTGCATGAAGAATTTGACAGAGCACCGAAAGATCTAAGACAAAACAAGGCCCCCGGAGTAGACAACATTTCATTAGAACTACTGACAGCCTTGGGAGAGCCAGTCCTGACAAAACTCTACCATCTGGTGAGCAAGATGTATGAGACAGGCGATATACCCTCAGACTTCAAGAAGAATATAATAATTCCAATCCCAAAGAAAGCAGGTGTTGACATATGTGAAAATTTCCGAACAGTCAGTTTAATAAGTCACAACAGCAAAATACTAACACAAATTCTTTACAGATGAATGGAAAAACTGATAGAAGCTGACCTCAGGGAAGATCAGTTTGGATTCTGTAGAAATGTTGGAACGCAGGAGACAATACTGACCTTACGACTTATCTTAGAAGAAAGATTAAGGAAAGGCAAACCTACGTTTCTAGCATTTGTAGACTTAGAGAAAGCTTTTGACAATGTTGATTGGAATACTCTCTTTCAAATTCTGAAGGTGGCAGGGGTAAAATATAGGGAGTGAAAGGCTATTTACAATTTGTACAGAAAGCAGATGGCAGTTATAAGAGTCGAAGGGCATGAAAGGGAAGCAGTGGTTGGGAAGGGAGTGAGACAGGGTTGTAGCCCATCCCCGATGTTATTCAATCTGTATATTGAGCAAGCAGTAAAGGAAACAAAAGAAAAGTTCGGAGTAAGTATTAAAATCCATGGGGAAGAAATAAAAATTTGAGGTTCGCCAATGAAATTGTAATTCTGTCAGAGAGAGCAAAGGACCTGGAAGAGCAGTTGAGTGGAATGGACAGTGTCTTGAAAGGAGGATATAAGATGAACATCAACAGAAGCAAAACGAGGATAATGGAATGTAGTCGAATGCTGAGGGAATTAGATTAGGAAATGAGACACTTAAAGTGTGGCACAACTTGACTAGATGAAGGGACCGGTTGGTAGGACATGTCCTGAGACATCAAGGGATCACCAATTTAGTATTGGAGGGCAGTGTGGAGGGTAAAAATCATAGAGGGAGGCCAAGAGATGAATACACTAAGCAGATTCAGAAGGATGTAGGTTGCAGTAGGTACCGGGAGATGAAGAAGCATGCACAGGATAGAGTAGCATGGAGAACTGCATCAAGTCAGTCTCAGGACTGAAGACCACAACAACAACAACATATCAATATGTTGAGACATTGCACTACTCAGTTTTCACCACTGTCTGATATGGCAAAGTTATATTCAGAGTTTGTTGAATTTGAAAATTTTTGTTACAAAGGTGCAGAACGTTGCCACATTGTTTTGAAGGTATCTTGCAAGTTGGCACCGATAGGAAAGTGTACTGACACTTCTCTCTTGTTGAAAAGGCAAAAAATGAACAGTTCTTCGAGTAGAGAATGTGAAAAGCATGTGTACAAAGGTATTCTGTGTATCAAATGCAACTACTGGTTACACGAAAAGTGTGTGAAAATAAATCTAAAATTTGTCAGCGATGATTTTCTGTGGACATGTCACGGTTGTTTACATAACGAAATGGCTGACTTGTAAGTGCAGTTGATACAAAAAACGAAATTATAAAGTTACTACAAAGTGACATTGAGGCATTAAAAACTGAACTTTTAGCCATCAAGAAAGAAAACGATGCATTAATACAAGAAAAGGAGTCCTGTGTGTGTAAAAACAATCAAACAGAAAAGCAAGAAAATCGCGAAAATACGAGTGAACGATCAGACATTAATAACATTTAAAGTGTTCCCGTTGATGTCTCGGTAAATGCAGTAAGATAAAAACGAGAAGATGAATATAAATGGAAGGTGGTGACGTATAGGAAAAGGAAAAACAAGGCAACAGATATGCAACAGAAGGAAAATGACTTTTTAATAATTGGCAATTCGCTGCTGAAGAATATCACTGTTTCCAATTGCGAGATCAACGTATGATGTGGAATTAGAACACAGCAATTCGGTAAACATTTTACAAATATGGTAAATGCAAGACAAGCTACTACAGAACCAAATTCTGAAACCAGACTTAATTATAAAGGGGTGTTTATACATGTTGGAACAAATTCGTTAAGGAGCAGCAGTGAGGAAGAAATGGCAAACGAAACAAGAAACATGATTCGTTCTGCAAAAAATTTGTATGCAGGATCTCAGTTGATACTTAGCGGAATCATAAACAGAAGGTCAGTGAGTGAAAAATATATCACCAAAGTAACCTTTGCTCTTAAAGAACAATGTTATCGTCTTGGGGCAGTTTTTATAGACCCAAACAAATTCCTATGTGAAAACTCACTAGTGAAGGATGGCTTGCATTTAAATAGACTGGGGTCTGGCTACGAAGTCTTTCGCGACGTATTTCCTGAGTAAAAATTTCTCGGTGTACATGCCGCGTCAAATCAGGATTAATCTCCAAGCTTTCGACCACTACCTCCATGGTCGTCGTCAGGGCTAAAACTGACTGTCATGAACTAGCGAGGTTCCCACTTTTATACGCAAAGGACAGCTTCTTATTGGCTGGAATACGTCAGCGATATGGCGCGTAGCGAAGTGGTGCCCTCTACTTCCATAGATGTAGTTGCTATCCCGCGTTGCTTGCAGTGCCATCCCTTAAATCAGGAGGTAAAGTGCGAGAAGTTTTTCTCTGCAATTTTTCTTTATCCAGTGCACTCTTCCAAGTGTTGCTAAGTGCATAGCCATTGTCTCTATTAAAGTTATTATCGCTAAGTCTAATTTCGACTGCTTCCCGGATCACAGAGTCCCAGTAATTCGATGTGTGGGCTATTACTCTGGTTTCTTCAAATAAAATCTTATGCTTGTTAAGCAGGCTATGTTCAGCCACCGCTGATTTATCCAAATACCTGTATTTCAGGTGGCGTTGGTGCTCGATGCAGCGGTCGCCAACGGTTCTTACAGACTGGCCCACATAATTCTTGCCGCATTCGCAAGGAATAGTATAAATTCCTGGCACCCTTAAGCCGAGACTATCTTTGACTGGTCTCAACATTTCCTTAATTTTCCTAGGTGGTCGGAAAACTGGTTTTATTCCTTGCCTCTTCAGGACTCTGGCTATCTTGCTCGTTGTAGCACCGCAAAAAGGAAGCCGCGCTATGTGTTGGTCCTCTTCTTGTATGTGGCCGGCATCGTGTCTTACTTTCTTGGACACTACTGATTTAATTTCACCGGCAGAATAACCATTCCTCTTGAAAACAGTCGTCAAATGTGGCCTGAAGGGGGTGAAAAATCATACACTGTAGCTGGAAAAGAAAAATATAAGCACCGTACAAAAAAAGACGATGCTAATTATTTTGCCTCAGAATACAGCTCGCAACATGTAAACCAACAAAAGAAAATTTTAATGTAGTGTTTCCCAAAGTAAAGAGACAAGAAAGGCTGCGAGATCAAACAGTGGATTACCAGTGAAATACTAGGACAGCGAAGAAAGCTGCAGGATCTGAGATGGATGGGTGAAGCTGAAAACTATAGAATGTTAAAAAAGAAGTATAGGAAAACAATAAGAGAAGCAAAAGCAAGAGCAATTGACTCCACCATAATGAACTCAAAAAACAAGGCAAAGGCAGCTTAGAATGCAATTAATGCTGAAAGGAAGGAAAAAGATAGTTCAAACAATGAAGAAGGTATTAGGTCAATTAAAATAGACAACACAGTGGTCACATATGGTATGGAAATAGCAAACATATTGAATAATAACCATATCAGTGTAGTAGAAAACTTAAAATTTGAAAGAAATAGTCAAAAACAGAAGAGTATTAAGGTACCAAAAAGATCATGCAGCACTACGTTCTTAAGAGCAGTCACGGAAGATGAACTACAGAAAACTATACAGAAACTGAAGTCCAAGAAATCAGCTGGTGATGATGAAATATCAAATTATGTAATAAAGCTGGTAAGTGAGCAGATAATAACACCACTGCTGAACATAGCAAACTGTTCTTTCAGAGATGGAATTTTTCCAGAAAAACTGAAGATAACGAAGGTGGTGCCATTGTAGAAAGGGGATAAGGACAACCCCAACAATTACAGACCATTTTCATTTATATCAGGTTTCTTGAAAATCCTAGAAGTGCTTATGTACACCAGATTTGTTAATTATTTGGACAAACATAACATTCTCATACAACATGGTTTCAGAAAGGGTAAATCTACAGAATCAGCATTTGCCAGTCTAACAGAATACATTTTACAGTCCTTAGATGAAAAAAGGTTGTCTCTGCAATCTTTCTGGATCTTTCAAAAGCATTTGACACCATTGACCATGAAATGCTGATACAAAAATTAGGAAACTATGGCATTTGAGGGCAATCGGGTGAATGGATAAAATCATACTTGTGCAACCGCAAGCAGTATGTATCATCAGGAAACTCATACCAATCAGAAACCAAACCCATCAAATATGGAGTGCCACAGGGTTCGGTAATGGGGCCATTGTTATTTCATGCATTTGTTAATGATATAGGTGTTGAGGAGGAAGAAAAGAAAATATTGTATGCTGATGACTTGACAATACTAAATACTGACCAAAATATGGAACAGCTTGAGAGAAGAGCATACATATCTGTGAATGTCACAGCTCAATGGCTGTTGGAAAATGAACTGGTTGTATGTCTAAAAAAACTATGTATGCAGTGTTTAAAAACAAGGAGAAGGCTGTAGACATGGATTTAGAGGTTGATGGAACAAGGCTGGAAGATGTAGAATCTCCTAGATTCTTAGGTATTCTTGTGGATAATGAACTGAAATGGAAAAAAAACATATTAATAACATTTGTAAGAAACTGAGCTCTGTCATGTTCTTAATGATGCAGCTATCACAGTATTCAGACACGAACCTTCGGTGTACAGTGTATCATGGACTTTTCGAACCACACTTACGGTATGGAGTGACTGTGTGGGGAAACTCAAACAAACAAAAGGTAGTGAGGACTGGATTACAAATGCTAGTGTACACACCCACAATACAAGTAGTAGTAGTAGTAGTAGTAGTAGTAGTTTATTCATCCAGAGACAATTTACATTGTATGGATTTCGTCAAAAAATACATAGTATATATATACACACATATAGGATGAACAATACTATACAAAATACAGATGTGCATAGTAGACTACAAAACATCAGACCACATTGAAATAGCATGTACAACTTTGATTATTTACATTGATGTGTGAGAAAGACTTTTTACATGGAATAATATAACACATACAATTCTAGCACTTTTGTACATATTATTTATTTAGATCATAGCAACAGTCAGATAAAAATTACTATTGGCACAGAGTACATAAATATAATTGTTTAGTATGAAGCTATTCCAGGTATTCTTTTACACTATAATAGCAGTTGGTCATTAAAAATTTGAATACTGCTTCTTCAAATGAAGACAATTTTTTTATTTCTTTTATCTTTACTGGTAGTTTGTTATACAATCTGCTTCCTTGTATGTTTGTTTGTTTCTGCGCCAAAGCCTTGTTAACTCTTTTTATATGAATGTCATTGCACTTTCTTGTGTTGTAAGTATGTAGATCCGAGTTGGATTGGAAATTGTTAATATTTCGTTTTACATTAATTACGATTTTCTGTATATAGAGGCACAGTAGGGGTAGAATATTCAGCTGTTTAAATAATTGCTTTGAAGGAGTTAGCCTTGAACTGTTGGTAATTATTCTAACAGCTCGTTTTTGTAGAGTGAAGATGGTTGTGAGATTTTTCTTACTATGACCCCAGAAGATGAGGCCATAGGTAATAGCAGAATGTATATAAGCAAAGTAAACAGCTCTGCTACATTCCCTACTACATACAAAGCTAATAACGCGTAAAGCAAAGCAAGCAGAGTTTAACTTATGCGAGAGATACAGGATATGGGATTTCCAGTCTAAATTTTCATCTATATGTACACCTAAGAATTTTGTGGTAGCAACTCTCACAATTTCTTTATTTTGTGTTCTGAGATCTAGATCAGAGTGTGACTTTGCTTTCCTGTAATGGATATAATTAGTTTTAGAGATATTTATGGTTAATTTGTTCACTTCAGACCAATTTTGCAAATATTCTATAACTCTGGTTGCAGATGTTGGCAATACCCGGTTTATGTCAGTTACTACAATGTTTGTGTCATCCGCAAACAGGGTTATATGAGTACCATTTACTGGAATCTTGATATCGTTTATGTAAAGAAGAAATAGGAGAGGTCCTAGAACACTCCCCTGCGATACCCCTATCGGCACAGTCTGAATATCTGAACTGTAAATAATACTTTGGTTTTTACTGCTTGTTGTTGCAATTTCTACTACCTGTTTCCTATTATGGAGATATGACTGAAACCACTTTTTAGCTACTCCTCGTATACCGACATATTCTAATTTGTCTAGCAGGATATCATGTTGGACAGTATCGAATGCCTTTGAGAGGTCCAAATTTATTCCTATTGTACTGTTGTTCTTATCTAGCCCCATTACAATATTTTCAATGAATTGGGTGATGGCTGACTCTGTACTCATTCCTTTGCTAAAGCCGTGTTGGTTTACAGACAATAGATTGAATTTCTCGAGGTAATTTGTAATTCTGTTTTTCATGACTATCTCTATTACTTTTGAAAATACCGATAATAAAGCTATTGGTCTATAGTTTCCCACTTCATGTATATTGCCCTTTTTATACAATGGTTTTACTTTTGCAATTTTTAATCATTGTGGAAAGACACCTTCTGAAAATGATATGTTTATGATGTGTGAGAGTGGGTCTGATATGACACTAGCACATCTCATCATGACTGAGCAAGGTATCTCGTCAATCCCTGAGGACATTTTATTCTTCATTGTTTTTATTATTCGATTAACTTCCAATTTGTTTGTGGGAGGTAGCAATAATGAATTAACACTTTGTTCTTCTGGGATTGATGTTCTACTAATCTTAGAACAATTTTTATGCAGATTGATTGGACTATTTATGAAGTAGTCATTAATGTAATTTGCTAAAGTGCGATTTCTGACTAGCACACCTTGATCACCTTTTAAAACAAAGTCATCTGGATTTCTATCATATTTGCTTGGGCCTATTTGTTTTTTTACTACATTCCATATGGCTTTTGATTTGTTTGCTGACCCAGCAATTACACTGTCATTGTGCATTGTCTTGGCTTTTTTTTTATCACCTTCCTGTAAATTTTCTTGTATGTCTTAACATAATCTGTAAAGTGTTCATCTTTGTTATCTTTTTTGAGTTGACTGATATGTTTTAGTGTTTGACTAGATACTCTAATAGCAGGTGTTATCCACTGGCTTGTGTTCCTAGGCATGACAATGATCTTTGTGAGCTTTTTTGGGAAACACATCTCAAATAGGGACTAGAAAAAGCATTGAAAGATTCCTCGGTTGTTGTTTGTGCAAAGACCTCTTCCCAGGTATCATTAGCTAACAACTGGATGAAAGTATTTACTTTTTCTGTATAGAAGTGCCTTTTGTATCCCCACTTATAATTTACTGCCTTGGGGATAGAGTAATTTATGTATGTTAATAGTGTATTGTGATCCGAAAGACCTAAGTTTACGTTTAGTGGCTCAGTGATACCATTCTCCATATTTGAGAAAATATTGTCTAAAAGAGAAGATGACAGTTCTGTTATTCTGGTGACATCTGTAAAGAGTGGTTTCATGTGGAAGCTGCTGAGTATATTCAAAAACTGTCTTTTTTCATCACTTTCAATTAACAGGTTAATATTAAAATCGCCACATAAAAATAATTTCACTTCATTACTATAAAAAGTGTTTAATGCTGCTTCTATTTTTTTGAAGAATATGTTTTTGTCACCCAGTGGAGATCTATATACTGTAATGACAACTAGTTTTTCACTCTTCTCCTCAGTTTTTAACTCTATGGCACATGATTCAAAATGTTTTTCTATATTTAGATGGCCCAATTCTGTTTTCACTTTGAACTGCAGTCCTACTCTAGAGTAAATGCATACCCCACCATTTTTAAAAACATTTCGGCAATAATGTGTTGCTAAATTAAACTTGCTTATATTTATGAGACTTAATTCACTAGCCTTGCAACAGTTTTCAGATAAACAAATGCAAGAGGCATCAGCAAGATTATTTAAAGCTATTTCTAGATCTAGTACTTTGTTTCTGAGGCATTGAATATTCTGACACATTATCCTGACTGTTGTGCAAGTATTTTTTCTTTTGTCATTACCTGGTAATGTGCTGCTTTTTCCATAGTAGTTGTGACTTATCTGCAAATTTTCTTGCTGATTTGTCACAAACTTTTCCATTTCTTTGTCTGAAGCCATAAAAAGTCCTTATTTAATGATGTAGATGTACCTTGTCTTTGACTCCTCCTTAGGCAGTGTTGTGTTGCTGCAACTGTAGTTGGTGGTTTTGTTGCTGCTGCTGCTGTTGTTGTTGGTTCAGTTGCTGCTGCTGTTGTTGCTGCTGGTGCTTCTGTGGCCGGAGGTGGTGGTGGTGGTGGTGGTGGTGGTGGTAGTGGTAGTGGATGTGGTGGTGGTGCTGACAGGATTCTTCGTGCTGTTGCTGCCTTTGATTCTTTTATTGGCACTATTTCTGTTGGTGGTGGATCTGTTGTTGTAGTATCTGTTGGTTTTGCCCTGTAATTGATGATGCCTGTGGTTTCCTTCCTCTTTTCTGCCAGTGACTGTAGTGGAACTGCTACAGTTGTCGACACCATTTCTGCTTCTGTTGCTTGTGCTGCTGCTGTTATTGGTTTTGTTGCTTGAGCTGGTTCAGATGTTGCTGGTTTTGCTGGTGCTGCAGTTGTTACTGAATTTGATCGTGATGCTGTAGCAATTTGTGGTTCTGCAGCTGCTTTAGCTGTTGTCTCCAAGACAGATTCACTTCCTCCATGGTTGCTTCCAGTAATGTATTGGTAGTTCATTACAATGGCTGGTACTGACTCATAGGAACTTTGTGTTTTATATGGTTGTAACGTTTCGTAAATTGCTTTGCACAGAGATGACTTGCCTCTTCTATTCAGGTGCATGCCATGTTTCGTAAAGCTGCATCTATCCAGGAAATCGATTGATAGAAATCTTATGTTTGGGTACACTTTACATGCTGCTTGTATCTGTTTATTTGCTTCCTTAATTTCAGCATTCACGCATGAAGCAGATATGAGGTCATGCCTATGTGGTATACCAATAACAGTTACTTTTTGGTTTTCTATCGAACTAAGGGCACTTTTGAGGCTGATAATAGCGTTAGCTAACTCGTTACAATACATGTCATTTGCTCCTCCAATTAATACAACATGACGATTTTTGCTGTCTTGTTTGTCCAGTAAAATGTCCCTAATAATTTCCCGCATTGGTGCTCCTGGTTTCACAAGACTGCATACTTTCAGATCGTAATGGTTTCGTAGTACTTCCACCAGTCCGCGTCCGTGGCTATCTGAGTAGATATTTAACTCAGTGAGATTTCGTAAAGATTTATTATTTATTCTTGGAGACAAATATTTCACTTGGGCACAGATTTTTGCTTCACTGGTATGCATTTTCTGTTGAAATTCATCGATCTCTGCGTGTTTTCTATGTGAGGCCTGTCTTTGTAGTTCATTAGTTAATGAACTTATTATTATTTTTGCTTCTTGCAGTTTGCTTTTATATTTTAATATATCAGGCTGTAGGTCTTCTTGTGTTAAGGCCTCATATTTACGTTTTAAAATGCTGATCTCAGTTAGCAACAAGAAGGAAGAATGAAGTACGGAGCATACCCCACCGACTGGCAATGCTAGGGAAAGGACCCCAGTACTCTGGTATCAGACTGCTAAGAAGTCTGCCTAAAAACCTGCAAGATGGTGTACTTGACAATGACTTTCCAAAGAAACTTAAAGACTATCTCATTGAAAAAGAGTTTTACAGTGTTGCAGAATACTTATGCCATTAAATTTGTATATATTGTTATTCATTATCAATGATGTAAAAATGTAAGCTAAAGGGGTAGAAAAATAAGTGATAATGAATGTTACTACTTTGACATGTCCTATATTACACGTACATTTACTGTACACAATGTAATCTTACAGGATCAAATTCAGTTCAATTCAATTCAGTCAGCAGAGATAAGATCCCAGTCAATGCCAATCTGAATCACCTACTGTTCAACTGCCACTGAACAAGTAGAAACCAGTATCAGTCCATGTGCCCTTTCTCTGAGTAGACCTTGGCAAAGACAGTTTCTCGTATGTAAAAAAATCAATTGGTGTCCAAATTAACTGGTCAAATTAATGCAAACTTTCTTCCATGGCATAAGAATCAATTGTACACCATCCTGTACCCATTCAAATTTCATCTGTATATTCAAATTGGAATTTCCCTCCCCACACATACCAAGTAACACTACATAGTAGTGGACTTCTATTCGAAGCACCCTGTTACTATATCATGGGGCCTGAATTTTGGTTCTTCAGGTGGTTGAAAGAAACTCTGAATGCCACTATCAAACCATTCCTGTTTTCAAGCCTGGAATTTAATTTCTCTCTCAGTGCACATCCTACCTTCAGTTTTTCTGGATTTGACAACACAAATTGTTCAAGTCCTTGGATTAGTTGATGGCACTGGATCATTACCAAACTTCACTAGATTGAGCTGCCACCCATATTACAGCATTCTGCCATATTTTACTTAATACAACAGTACCACAGTGACTCCTGCCCTGCTTGCTATTCTAACACTGAACATGACTATATACTGATGCTTCACACAAAATTTATGTAGAAGAACACCTACAGCCACTAAAGCTGACAATGTGCTTTGGCCAAGACCAGTACAAAAGTTATGATGATTTTTATTTTTCTAATGTCATGATCTGTAATTTTGTAATCTCATTTAGGATTTTTTCTTTAATTAAAACTATTATTTTGCTTTTGTCTTATGAATTGTCTGCTTTTGTGACTTTCAAACAGCAGTATTTTATGATTGTGCTTATTTGTTCACTTGATATTGTTTTAATGTCATTGGTTATTTTTATGGTCTATTTGTTTAGTTTAACGGGACTTAATTACCTTGCTTTTGTGATAAATTTGAATTGATGAATCATCCTTCAGATATTTACTGTAAATGATTGGTTATTTGTTTATAAGATGCATCAATACAATGAGAAGCATCATATTTTGTAGTTTTCATTTTGTAGTTTTAGTAGTCGAACCTATTTAATTTCATACGTCATTCTGGCTGATGCTCAGAGAGATTTACTCAAATAGTTGACTTGGTACCTTACACACATTAACATATTTTCAGTTTGTTTAACTTTTATTGGATCAGTTAGATAGCTGCATCATTACATGGAGGACTTAATTGGCAGTAATAATGAACTCAAAATAAATTTAACTTACAATGCATCCATTCTCCCTGCTTACAGTTAAATGCAATTGCTTCAAAATCCTGTTCTGTAATATCAGTCTGCCTTACCATTAGGTTAGCAAACAATTGGTGCCATCCTGGTGGTTACCTGGTCACCATAGGGATGCTGGGACTGTGTGCTTATGTCATTCTAAAACAGACCAATTACAGTCTGACGGGAGACCTTTCAATGTAATGTGGATCCTATTCTATTATAAACTCCAACACCTCCTCAAATAATGCTAGAAATCAATCATTCACTTTCTTTATTAATTAAAAAAATTAAAAAACACCCCAACCTGTAAATATGTATTGATTATTTTTACTTTATATCCTAATCCTTGTTGTACAAGTGTTTCAGTTGCTCGTATTTCTCAAAGCTGTCTCTGAAAACAGCTTTTGCTATCTTTGTAACTCCATTACCATCACAGTCATGTGTTGATAATTGTAATTACAGCACAGTGATGAAACAATTACACTCACATTCTGAGATCTGAGTTACTAAATGAAATTAAAATATTGCATTGTTAAATGAAAATTAAATATTGTTAACTCCATATATTTATGACCCCATTGAGGTTGTGGAGTTCACCCAAGGTGAACTCTTCCAGGGAGAGGAGGAGGAGATGTTCAAGGTACCACAAGGCCCAAAATGCAAGTAATATTTATTATTTAATTTTTACAAAGATCCCACCTATTTTGCTCTTCGCCTTTCAGCTGATCCAACAACAGTCAACTAGGTCCCTCCAGAAAAGACCAAATCATCATTAGCAAAGCCACCTTGGCAATTAAATCATGTTGCCAAATGACCTGACTGGTGAGACGGAGGGCTTCCAGAGCCACAACTGGAAAATAACTCTCCCTTCTGATATAAGCCACCACCTAGAACAGACAGTAAATAGCTTAGTACATCAGCTTTGAATTTCCACTTCACCTTCAAGATGTGTCTCTGCCTGCTGGAGTTATCTTCTCTCAGGCTACTGGCAATCCTCACCATGTAATCCCCATCAGTTAATAACCTGATACTGTTTCTTTTGCAAAACCTGAGCACCGTGTACTAATGAAAAGCCCACACCCCATTCCAATCCTGATTAAACTTCTGAATGAGTGTACAAATCATTAAATTTCTGTGTTTGTTAGCCTGCTCAAGATATTACTGTTTGAGCACTTGGTAAGCAAACACTTTGCCTGAAGAAAGTATTGTTGTTGTTGTGTCTTCAGTCCAAAGACTGGTTTGATGCAGCTCTCCATCCTACTCTATTCTGTGCAAGCCTCTTCATCTCTGTGTAACTACTGCAACCTACATCCTTCTGAATCTGCTTACTGTATTCATCTTTTGGTCTCCCTCCACAATTTTTCCCTCCAAACTTCCCTCCAATACTAAATTTGTGATGAACCCTTGGAGCCTCAGAATATGTCCTACCAACAGATCCCTTCTTCTAGTCAAGTTGTGCCACAGATTCCTCTTGTCCCCAATTCTGTTCAGTGCTTGTCATTAGTTACTTGATCTACCCATCTAATTCTCAGCATTCTTCTGTAACACCATACTTCAAAAACTTCTATTCTCTTCTTGTATAAACTGTTTATTGTCCATATTTCACTTCTATACTTCACTACACTCCATACAAATACTTTCAAAGAAACTTCCTGATACTTAAATCTATACTCAGTGTTAACAAATTTCTCTTCTTCAGAAATAGTTTCCTTGCCATCACCAGTCCACGTTTTATATCCTCTCTACTTTGAAAATCATAAGTTATTTTGCTGTCCATATAGCAAAACTCATCTGCTACTTTAAGTATCTCATTTTCTAGTCTAATTCCCTCAGCATCACCTGATTTAATTGGACTACATTCCACTACCCTTGTTTAGCTTTTATTGATGTTATTTTACATCCTCATTTCAAGTCACTGTTCATTCCATTCAACTGCTCTTCCAAGTATCAGCAAATGTCTCTGACAGAATTACAATGTCATCTGCAAACCTCAAAGTTTTTACTTCTTCTCCCTGGACTTTAATTCCTATTCAAAATTTTTCTTTTGTTTGCTTTATTGCTTGCTCAATATATGGCTTGAATAACATTGGGAATAAGCTGCAACCCCGACTCAGTTCCTGCTCAACCACTGCATCTCTTTTGTGCCCTTTGACTCGTTTAACTGCTATCTGGTTTCTGTATAAATTGTAAATAGCCTTTTGCTCACTGTATTTTACTCCTGCCACCTTCAGAATTTGAAAAAGAGTATTCCAGTCAACATTGTCAAAAGCTTTCTCCAAACTACATATTCTATAAATGTAGGTTTGCCTTTCCTTAACCTATCTTCTAAGATAAGTCATAGGGTCAGAATTGCCTTATGTGTTCCCACATTTCTACAGAACCCAAACTGATCTTCCCCAAGATTGGTTTCTACCAGTTTTTCTATTTCTCTGTAAGGAATTTGTGTTAGTATTTTGTAATTGTGACTTATCAAACTACTGATGATACTGTAATTTACTTTGAACACATCACATTTTTCACATACTCACCCTAAAATTTACTTTTGTTCCAAGTAATGATTTTAAAAATTTTGTGGAAGGCATTACTCCTAGAGCCCGACATACATCTAAATAACACTCTTGTCCAGCTTCATTGTATTCAGGTTTCTTCTCTGCAATGGTTCAAGAAGACAAAAAATTAATGAAAATTGTGAGGTCAGAGTCAGCTGTTGAAATATACATTAAAATTAAACTGAAAGATTTTGTAATTAATTTTTGACGTATTACAACTAACTTTAGTTTGTTATAACATGTGTCTCATATCTACAAAAAAATCCAACTAAGATTTAAGATTCACTCCTAATACAAATAATTTGTGTGTATCACTCATAGGTTAGTTTTCAACACAGTTAGTTAAAATAAAAATTAATTAAAAAGCATTTCATTACAAATGAGAACCAGAATAAAATGGACAGAGAAGAATCTTACCTGAAAAATTTTCGTGAATGGAGAATAGTGTGTTATAATACATACAGTGTAATATATTTTCTATTTTTAGTTTTCAAACTGTCTTCACTATTCCAAAAATAAAGAGACTCCTACTATGAAACATAAGCACCATACAAAGTAATTTCATAATAAAATGTAATATTTTCAAGTCAGCTTGTTGAGCCTGCTTAGGGTATCTGGATTGTAGAATGACTAGCACTCTTTTGCATCAATCTATTAACTGGTTTGATATTGAAATACCTTCTTTCATCTTGTTTAATTAATTTTCCATCTCACTAAACACAAAAATAATTCCAACAGTCTTCTTTAAAATGTTCTGAAAATATTGACTATTAAATTGTCCTGGACATCAGTTGTATAATTAGAATATAATGAAATGGATTCCAGACAGAATATGTAAAAAATAGCACTTAAATCACAAAGATAAGAAACCTATCAGTACGGGGAAAGACAAAAATGGTAGAAGATGCAGGAGGGTAGATGGAAAACAAAGATATGTACAGTCATAGTAGATGTAATACTTCCTGGGAGTGATATGTTATGGAATTCTGTACAATGAAACTTGCTAAAAACAGCAAGCAAGTTGAAAGCAAGTAATATAGAATTAATGGCAAATTATATTGTGCTGAATGAAATGTGGCTTTCCATATGACCAGTGCTGATTGCCAAGGAAATCAAAAACTCCTTTTGAACTAAAATTGGTCTCATCATGGACATCAAATACTCTTTCTTAACTAAAATTAGCTTATAAGATTAAGTAGAAAGAATACATATTCTTTGGATGCTGGTCTTTTCTTAATGCCAAAGCATAATAATTTGCTCGTCATGAGCAATCTTCTACTTTCAAAGCATGGGCATGTTATTTACATTATGCAGCATAAATAGGCAATATGTCATCATGTTAACCATATTACCTGTAACGCCATAACATTGTTTGGTTTAATTATTTATTGCATTTAATAGTGTCCATTGTATGAAGTGTAATTTATAATGTTAAAGAACAAGTTTGGTGCACAACATTTCTGTGCAAGTACATTGTATCTTTGCATACAATGTTTGGTTACCTAAGAACTAGTGCCCCTTGTAGATGCTAGTCAGTTGTTTCCTGCAGATGGCTCAATAAGCCAAAAACTAGTTAGAAATAAACAAAAATCAGTAGAACAAAAATAATTTACTTATTATTCAACCTTAAATATGAACTTTTCTACCAAAAATGGTGAAAGAATCCTTAAATAAGGTTAAATTGTTGTTTGTGTACCTGGCCATGGGGTCACTGGTTCAATATGGTACACAACAACAAGTGCTGTCCAACACAAAACTGATAACATAACACAGAAACAGCTGAGTTGGGGAAAATTGCACTTGCCCAACTCCACTTGCTTACTGAAAAACATACAGCCCCCATTCTGGGAATGCATGTAGATACTATGCAGACCTTTGCATTCATCTAAGTCACACTGATTTATTTGTGAATAACTTTTCATAATTATGTTCCTTATTTTAAAACAATAACTAAATGATTCAAATAACTATATCTTCAATGCCTTAGACTGGATAACCAATGATACATTGGAATGCAGTGGCATGTACTGAACTTCCCCTTAAAGGTTAGCAGTTACAACAGAATTAAATCTATTTAAATTTGAAATTACATTTTTTTGCAATTTTATTGATCACTGGATAATGAAACTCAGAACTACTATAGGAGATCCTTTTCTGTTAATAACAGAACTAAGTTTGCAAATTGTTCTTGAGAGATAGTAATCACATACACAAGCTTTTTATCTTTTTTATGGCTGAAAAGCATTTCTCAGCAGAGGCACTAGATGCAGAAATAAGTAAAAGAAGCTCAAAGAGTCTTACAGTTTCATAGTATGCAGCCTGGAGCCCATATTACAATAAACTTTAACAAATCACCAACACTTTTCTGGAAATATACGCAAACACCAGCTGTTGTTCTAAACACACACACACACACACACACACACACACACACACACAAAATTGGTTGCAGTATTATTCCTAGGACCTTCAGTCACGGTTTCACCCATACGGTAGTCATGAATGACTCTTCTCCATATTCTTTCAAATCTGTCACATTTGGTTTTCAACATTTCTTTGAATTCATTAAATTCATTAGTCATTAGCCATTGTCAGAAGCTCTGACTTGAAATATATCTAAGGCATCACTGAGAGGGGAAGATAGTTGCCAAAGTATGTAGAATGAAATTTATATTGACTTCTTGGTTTCTGACTTGAAATCTACAAGCAGCAGTATTCGCTTCTTCATCCCCCATGCCTGGATCTACCAAACAATGGAAAGTCCATAATGTAACAACAATAATATTATGAAAATGATAGATTATTACTCACTACATTGAGGAGGCACTAAGCTGAGGGCTGCTAAACGTTTAAGATTTTGGACAAGAAAGTACTTCTTTGGAAACAGAGAATATGCCCATCATTCATACAGGCATAACTCACACACACATGGCCACTGTCTCTGGCTGTTGTGCCCCAGCTGCAGACTGCAACTGCGTCTAATGTGAACAGCAATTTAGGGTGGGTTGTGGGGGCAAAGAGCAAGTATGGGGAGGGGAAGGGAAGATATACCAGGACAGGGATGGGAAACAATATTATGCTGCCTGTGAGTGCATGCAGGGATATAATGGAGACAGGATAGGGCTGCTACATGCAGAATTGTGAGGCTGCGCGAGGTGGAGGGGTGTGAGATGGGAGGGGAGAAGAGAGAAGTAGAGAAAGGGGAAAGTCTATAGTTGTGTTGGCTGAATATGAGGTGTGTGGTGCTGGAATTGGAGCAAGGAAGGGGATATACAGGTGGAGGAGAGGAACTAGCAATCGTTGAAGTTATGAGGTTATGGGAACAAAGGATATTTCATGTGGAAAGTTACACCTTCACAACTCCAAAAACCTGATGTTGGCAGAAAGAATCCAGATGGCATAGGCTGTGAAACAGTTATTGAACTGAAGCACTGTTGGGCAGCATATTCAGCAAGTGGGTGCCCCGGCTGTCTCCCAGCCACTGTTTGGTGGTGATGATTCATGTGGCCAGACAGCTTGGTATTTGTCATGCCACTGTAGACAGCAGCACAATGGTTTCAGCTTAGTTTGTAGATCACATGGTTGCTTTCACAGGTAGCCCTACCTCTGACAGGATAAGTGGTACCTATGACAGGACTGCAGCAGGTGTTAGTGGGGTGATGGGACAGTTGTTGCATCTATGTGTACCTCAGAAATGTGAGTCACAAGCAGGACATCAACTTCCCCCACCTGTACGCTGCTATCTGTCACCTCCCTACACCCACCAACCACCCCTGATTGCTGTCATATCAAATGCAGTCACAATCTGCAGTCAGGGCATAGCAGCCAGAAACAGTGACAATGTGTATGTGATTTGTGCTTCTACAAATGTGTGGGTGTGTTTGCTGTTTCTGAAAAAATATTTTTGTATCAAATCTTAATGTTTAGCATTGTGCCTATCTGTGACTCAACCCCTCCTCTATGTGGTGAGTAGCAATCTGGCCGTTTCATAATTGTTATCTGGTCATATATGAGGAGCATTCAAATTAAAGCGAGATAGATGGAAAAAAGTAAGTGAACTGTTTGTTACTGCTATAAACACTAATACATTTATCCCACTGCTAGACAAGATGGTCAATGGCTTCATGGAGAAATGTTTGCAGTTGCCTACAGAACCATAATTGTACACCTGTGGGTACCTCTTTACCTGAGGCAAATTGACGACCATGAGTATCTTTCTTTGGGGTTCCCAAGATATAGGAATCACACAGGGAGAGATCAGGACTCTATGGGGAATGTGTGAGGGCTTCCCAGTGAAACTTGTGCAGTGTAGTCAAAAAAACCTTGGCAACATGTGTGTGTGCATTATTCTCCAACAGAATGACCTCATTCCGACTGCAATGCAGAAGTTTTGCTGGGAAGTCCTTAAACATTTTACATACAATCCTTATCTGTCCCCAAGCAATTTTCAAATTTTTGGAGCCCTGAGAAAGACATTTGTGGCTTCAATTTGCTTCTGATGGCAAGGTGCACACTTGGGAGCAATCATGGTTCTGTAGGCAAACTACAAACATTTTTCTCTGAAGGCACTACCATCTTGTCTCATTGTGGTATTAATGTATTAACAGTTATGGCAGTTACTTTTGCAATGATAAATAGCTTACTTACTTTTTTCAACCTGTGTTGTTTTCATTTGACTGTCCCTTACATATTCACTGCGAGATTAGGTTTTCACCAAATGAGCTGCAGAACTCCACTGCATAGCACACACTTTAGGCAGTCATTTCTTTACTTTAGTTTTAGAGTCCAGGCCCTTTTTGTTAGATTGGTCAAAATGTAGCATGAGCAATGTAAGTGAGGACATAAATGTATTCATTCTTAGATCTTTGACACAGCTTGTGACACTCAGTAACTTGATTAACACAAAAGTAATTATCGTTAATATTCCACAGTAACATGATCTAATGGCACAATCTATAGTGAACTTCACAAGACAGATGATAGGCTTGAAACAATATGTAATAAATTTCACAATGTGTCCCTGGTAAATGTCAGTAATCCAGAAAGAGACCTGCACATAACTCGTGGTATGCATATGAATAAAAGAGGAAAAAGACTGTCAGCAAAATAATTGTTGAGGAAATTAGAAGAAATTATCCACAAAGCTGTGTACATAAGTGGATTGCCATGGAATGGCACAACCATCAAATCAGAAACTACCACACAAACAGCAGGCAAGCCAGAGAAATTTGTTAAGCCTCCTGGACAGTTTGGTAGTCCTATATCATCCTGTACAGTCCAGCAGGAGAATCTCAGTCTCAATGTTATACACCAGAATTTCAGTAGTCTTAAAAACAAAAACAATGATCTGGGTATTATTACATGTCTTGATAAACCTGATATTTTAGTCATAACTGAGCACTGGTACGCTGAAGACCTAATTAGGTGGCATAGCTATCTTTACTGTTAAAGCAAATAATTTCAGTGTTATTGATGTATTGCATTGAAGGAATCACAAAATTTGCTGAAATAAATCTAAGATGGGCTAGAGAAAATATAGTTATTATTGGTATGTATAGGCCACCTGGGTCATGTATGAATACATTTTTCAAAAATTTATCTGACTTGCTGATACACATAGACAGTACATTTTCTGGGTTGAAGGGACATGCAAATACTATAATCACAGAGGATATAAATACAGACTTATAAACCAATGATGCCAACACCAAAAAGCGACATGTCTTACTCAATGAATTCAATGTGACCCCACTCATCCATGAGCCAACTAGATAGATTGGCAACAGCAAAACATGTCTGGATAATATTGTAACAAACATGACCCATCTTTCCTACAGTACAGCTGTTCTAAAACTAGTCACCTCGGATCACTGTGTGATACAGCTTCAATTGGAGGCAAATGAGATGCCCCTTGTCACCAAAAAGAAGTTATATCTAAGCAAAATAATTATGTATAATTGTAATAGTCAACAGACTGAACTGCTTGTTAGCACACATACCATTGTTTGAGAATGATAGGTTTACCTATGATAGCTTTGCTGCTGACTTTTATTACTGTTTTTAGGCCATATGCCCAGTTGTTAGCACACATACCATGGTTTGAGAATGATAGGTTTTCATATGATAGCTTTGCTGCTGACTTTTATTACTGTTTTTAGGCCATATGCCCAGTAATAGCCACAAAAGTTAATCAAACTAAAAATATAAACTAAAGTATCTGGATAAATAATGATGTCACTGAAACTTAAAATTAAAATTATTCCACAGTGCAATGTTGAATAATAGACAAAATCTCAAGCTAAAGGAGGCCTTCAAAACTTATCATGAATACTAGAAAGATTTATTAATACAGACTATGAGCAGCTACATTGCAAATGAGCTTCAGGCTTCTCACATTGTTACTACTGGTGTCTGGGGAGTGCTAAACAGTTTTAGAACAGGCACAGACAAATGGTGTATGGACTTTAATATTGACCACAATGGGATGGTAGTAAAATATTGACTTGAAATTACTAATATATTCAATGAATATTTTTCTTCACGCTATCAATGACAAACATAATACCCTGCAGAACAATTTTAAAGGCAATCCATCTGAGCATAGCATGTATCTAGCCCCCAAAAAATCTCAAAGAAATAAGTAACATCATTAACCCTTTGGAATCTTCCAGTTCCACAGGGCATGGTGGCCTCAGTATTAATGTATTAAAAGTGTTCAGACAGAATGTCTCTGTATAACAGAATCAGGCACCATCCCTGACAGGCTAAAAATAGCTCAGGTAACACCAATCTTTAAAAAAGGAAACAAACATAAAATTCAAAACTACAGACCAATCTCAATTCGTCCTGTCTTTTCCAAAATAGTTGAAAAGTCATATACAGCACAACTTAATATTTGAAAATCAGGATGGATTCTTAAAATATACAGGGTGATTCAAAAAGAATACCACAACTTTAGGAATTTAAAACTCTGCAACGACAAAAGGCAGAGCTAAGCACTATCTGCCGGCGAATTAAGGGAGCTATAAAGTTTCATTTAGTTGTACATTTGTTCGCCATTTCAGCCAATAAAGTTTTTGGTCCCTTTTTCTTCCAAGGTGCTACTGTAACTGGACTACAGTATCTGGAGATGTTAGAGAATTAGCTGTTCCCTCAGCTCGAACAAGAAGCACAGCAATTCATATTTCAGCAGGATGGAGCACCACCACATTGGGACTTATCTGTCCGTAACTACCTGAACGTCAACTACCCAAGGCAATGGATCGGCCGCCAGGCAGCCCGTGACAGAGCACTTCATCACTGGCCTCCAAGAAGCCCTGCTCTTACCCCCTTGCGATTTTTTCTTATGGGGGTATGTTAAGGATATGGTGTTTCGGCCACCTCTCCCAGCCACCATTCATGATTTGAAATGAGAAATAACAGCAGCTATCCAATCTGTTACGCCTGATATGCTACAGAGAGTGTGGAACGAGTTGGAGTATCGGGTTGATATTGCTCGTGTGTCTGGAGGGGGCCATATTGAACATCTCTGAACTTGTTTTTGAGTGAAAAAAAACCTTTTTAAATACTCTTTGTAATGATGTACAACAGAAGGTTATATTATGTTTCTTTCATTAAGTACACATTTTTAAAGTTGTGGTATTCTTTTTGAATCACCCTGTAAATCAAACAGTACAGCAGCTGCTCAGTTAATTGAAGGGATAATAAGTGGCATCAAGAACAAGCAACATGTTGCAGGTATAAACATCAACCTTGCCAAAGCTTTTGACTATGTGAATGCCACAATCCTATTAGAAAAAACTATGGAACATTTTCATCAGAGGCTGCTCATGATCTAATAAAATCTTAACATGAGTAATCGAAAACAGTCTGTACTGCTTAAAACTGAAAGTGGTGTTCACAAATCCAAAATTATTAATATAAAATATAGAAATGGATAAAAAAATTGGAAATTGATAAAATTGGAAGTGAAAGAATGTAAAATAATGAGGAAAATCCTAGGACCAAGAACTAAAGATGGTGTGCATTATCCAAAACCCAATGCAGAAATATATAAAAATATCTCCAAAATAACAGACACAATGCGTGTGAGAAGAATGAAATTCATGGGGAATTTAGAAAGAATGGACTCAAACAGGTTAACACACAAAATCCATACATTTTTTTAAAGAACAAACTACAAGATAGAACTGGTACAAACAGATAGAAAAAGAATTAGGGTCTCCAAATCTACATGATGAAATGAAATCAGAAAAATCACAAACACATGGGGTTTTGAGGAAGAAGAGAGAAAACTAACTGACATACGTGGTCTGCACAATGAAAACTAGCCTATTAATAGCGTATGAAGGAATACTGAGTGAAAAGGAAGGCCAACAAATGTTGATTACATGTGGCCCTAATTGATCCATCTGTGAAGAAGAAGAAGAAGAAGAAGAAGAAGAAGGAAAAAAAAAAAAAAATAATACGGGGTACTTCAGGGCTCAGTACTGGGTCCACTTCTGTTTTTGATTTATGTAAATGACGTAAGGTATTGCTCTCAGAGTTCCAAAATAGTTCTGTATGCAGATGATGCATCCATTGTGTGTAAAAGAAATCATTTACTGAACTAGAGACCCACTGTAATAACATGACAAATTAAATTGTTCAGTACTTTAATGAAAGCCATTTAAATGTAAGCAGTAGTAAAAAATGTCTGATGGAGTTTAACAACAGTAGTTTTAATGATGAAATTAAACTATACATATGCAATGAAGTAGTAATAAAAATAGTTTAGTGTAAAATCCCTCTGTTTAACAATTCAAAGCAATCTAAAATGGGACACACATGTTGATACACTATCATGTAATTTGTCTAAGAATATATTTGCAATTAATATGATTAGAAAGTTCTGCAAAGACACTGTTGTCCTAAAGACTGCATATCATGCTATATTTTCCTCAAACCTGAGTTATGGAATAGAAATTTGGAGTGCAGCAACCAATGCAAATCTAAATAGGCCATTGATACTTCAAAAAAGGTCTATAAGAGTCATCTATGGAGCAACATATAAGGAATCATGCCATTGCTTGTTTTCAAAAACGTGCATTAACTGTAGTAAACACGTATATTTTAAAAGCCATATCACTTGTTAAAAGATTGCAGCCCAACATTTATTCCAATCTGTATCAGTACAATACCAGAAACAAAGAAAAATTTTACATCAGCAGTCACAGAACAGCACTCTATGAAAAGAGTCCAATATGCAGGTTTAAAGATAACCAATACAATGCCCAGTAAAGTTATGACCCTACCCACAACAAAGCTTAAATTTCAGCTAAATACATTCCTGTTACAAAATCCATTTTACAAATTAGAAGAATACTATACTTAACGGTTGCTTCGTCAGGAAAGAGGGAAGGAGAGGGAAAGACGAAAGGATGTGGGTTTTAAGGGAGAGGGTAAGGAGTCATTCCAATCCCGGGAGTGGAAAGACTTACCTTAGGGGGAAAAAGGACGGGTATACGCTCGCACACACACACATATCCATCCACACATATACAGACACAAGCAGACATATTCAGAGGCAAAGAGTTTGGGCAGAGATGTCAGTCAAGGCGGAAGTGCAGAGGCAAAGATGTTGTCGAATGACAGGTGAGGTATGAGTGGCAGCAACTTGAAATTAGCAGAGATTGAGGCCTGGTGGATAACAAGAAGAGAGGATATACTGAAGAGCGAGTTCCCATCTCTGGAGTTCGGATAGGTTGGTGTTAGTGGGAAGTTTCCAGATAACCCGGACGGTGTAACACTGTGCCAAGATGTGCTGGCCATGCACCAAGGCATGTTTAGCCACAGGGTGATCCTCATTACCAACAAACACCGTCTGCCTGTGTCCATTCATGTGAATGGACAGTTTGTTGCTGGTCATTCCCACATAGAATGCGTCACAGTGTAGGCAGGTCAGATGGTAAATCACGTGGGTGCTTTCACACGTGGCTCTGCCTTTGACCGTGTACACCTTCCGGGTTACAGGACTGGAGTAGGTGGTGGTGGGAAGGTGCATGGGACAAGTTTTACACCGGGGGCGGTTACAAGGGTAGGAGCCAGAGAGTAGGGAAGGTGGTTTGGGGATTTCATAGGGATGAACTAAGAGGTTACGAAGGTTAGGTGGACGGCGGAAAGACACTCTTGGTGGAGTGGGGAGGATTTCATGAAGGACGGATCTCATTTCAGGGCAGGATTTGAGGAAGACGTATCCCTGCTGGAGAGCCACATTCAGAGTCTGATCCAGTCCCAGAAAGTATCCTGTCACAAGTGGGGCACTTTTGTGGTTCTTCTGTGGGAGGTTATGGGTTTGAGAGGATGAGGAAGTGGCTCTGGTTATTTGCTTCTGTACCAGGTCGGGAGGGTAGCTGCGGCATGCGAAAGCTGTTGTCAGGTTGTTGGTGTAATGGTTCAGGGATTCCGGACTGGAGCAGATTCGTTTGCCACGAAGACCTAGGCTGTAGGGAAGGGACCGTTTGATGTGGAATGGGTGGCAGCTGTCATAATGGAGGTATTGTTGCTTGTTAGTGGGTTAGATGTGGACGGACGTGAGATGATGAGACTTACCAAACAAAAGCACTGGCCGGTCGATAGACACACAAACAAACACAAACATACACACAAAATTCTACCTTTCGCAACCAACGGCTGCTTCGTCAGGAAAGAGGGAAGGAGAGGGAAAGATGAAAGGATGTGGGTTTTACGGGAGAGGGTAAGGAGTCATTCCAATCCCGGGAGTGGAAAGACTTACCTTAGGGGGAAAAAAGGACGGGTATACACTCGCACACACACACACACACACACATATCCATCCACACATTTACAGACACAAGCAGACATATTAAAAGGCAAAGAGAAACTTCTGCAGAAGTGTCAAATCTAATAAAACAACTTAAAATTAAACATTCATCTGGCTTGGATGGTGTCACATCACATCTCATAAAGGAATGCAGAGAATGTATATTAAAACCATTGACACACATGCTGAATGCTGTGATAGAAGAAGGTATATTTCCAGATTCACTGAAAGTAAGTAAAGTGAAGCCAATATTTAAGAAAGGGAACAGGGATGAATTAGGACATTACAGGCCAACATCATTGATCTCAACATTTGCTAAAATCTATGAAATGATAATAAAGAATAGAATTGTAAGTTTTATAACAAAGTACAGTATACTGCATTCATCACAACATGGTTTCAGAGAAGGGAAGTCAACAAAAACAGCATCAACAGATATAATTGAGCACATTCTTAATTTACTTGACAGGCAACAAAAGACTTGTGGGATTTTTATGGACCTATCTAAGGCATTTGATTGTGTGAACCACTCAAAATTAGTGATGAAATTATACCAGTATGGAATTAGAGGAAAATGCTATGACATACTTAAATCATACATTACAAATAGGAAACAATGCACAGAAATCAGACATACTAGTGGGGGAAATATAACAAACTACAGATCAGAATTACAAACAGTTAAACACGGTGTGCCGCAAGGGTCTGTGCTTGGGCCAATACTATTTATACTCTACATAAATGACTTCCCTAGCTATATAAATCAGAAACTTATAATGTATGCTGATGACACAACAATAATTTGCACAGCTGACACAAAGGAGGAGCTTGAGGAGGAAGCACTCCTGACTATCGAAAATGCAAATAAATATTTAACACAAAACAACCTGTTTATGAATCAGTTTAAAACAATGAATGTAGTATTTCAGACCATGCATAGTGAAAATTATAATATAAATGTTAGTATAATGGAAAGACTATTAAAGAAGTAACCAGAACAAATTTTCTAGGAACTATAATAGACAAACATTTGGGATGGGGGGAGCACATAGATGCACTGTGTAAAAAGATAAACAAACAGATCTTCATCATGCATGAAACAGCTAAGACTGTGGATGATAAAGTCCTCAGATCAATGTATTATGGACTTGTCTTCCCACATTTGTCTTATTCAGTTCATATATGGGGAAGTGCACAAGCTGGCTACCTAAAAAGAATATTCACAATTCAGAAAAGGGCAGTGAGATGCATTGCAAAAATAACACCAAGGCAGACCTGTAGGCAAGCTTTTGTACACTATAATATTATGACAGAATATTCACTGTACATATACCAAAGCATAATGGCGGTAAGGTCAAGTGATAAACACCTACTGAATAAAGATGTACACAAACATGGTACAAGAGGAAATGAAAATTACTACATGATAAACAGAAATCTAAAACTGTCTATGACTGCCCCAGAAGAAGCAGGCAAAAGGTTTTTTAATAAACTCCCCAAAATCATTAAAAAAGAAACAGACCTAAAATGTTTTAAAAATCATTTGAAACTATATCTCACAGAGAAATGTATATACAGTTTGAGTGAATACTGAGATGGTGTTTAATATGTTATATCATTACTGAAATGTACCTTTAAAAATTATCATGTATGCTGTTTGGATTTGTGTGTACATATAATGTGAAACATGTAATACCTTTGTATGATTATGGACTATTTCTGTTTAATCATTTGTTTCATTTATATATAATGAAATCAAGTTTGATGTTAATAGCCTATTGTATGACACACCCAATACTCTCAGCTGGATTTTCAGCTGGAGTCCATGGGCAAAGAATAAATAAATAAATAAATAAATAAATAAATGTCTTCCTAGTAAGTAAGAATGATTCTTGAAAATGACCATACCTGAATGATGACTTACAAGAGAATATGAGAGGTAGTTTGCAGTAGTAAAGTGGGTACCTTTGGGGCCCCAATGACAGAAAAATAATGGCTGAAGTAAATAAATAACAAATGAGATCCACAAAAAGGTTTAGTAACAGTAAAATGCAGCTACATTGTGTTAAGAGAAATAATTGAAGCTGGAAATTCCTAAAATATGAAACAATAAACTCTGCATAAAATAATACTTTTCAGGTGGAAGGAATGTTGCCTGTAGGTAAGAGAGGGTAATAAATTGACACTACAGCACTACAGCACTACAGCATTTTTATATCAATTAAAGGAGATGTGTGGAAGTGATGTGAGGATCATGCCAAAAATATTTATAAATAATGACATCAGTAGGCTCACAAAAATAAAAGGGAGAGAGAAGTGTCAAAATATATGAATAAATGAAAATAGGGAAAAACAGGAGAAATGAAATCAGTATACTGACGTATATGGTAAAGGGGTGGAACAATTATGAGTGATTCCCTCACGTCTTGTAAAGAAGATTGAGAAAGTCATACCCACAAATATTGACACATACAGACGACAACACAGATAAACGAATGTTCTAAGAAATGTGTATTGTAGAGTGTTTGTATTGTACGATGAAAACAGCTTTTTGATTATGTGTGTGACAAAGCAAAGTAACTGCTATCAAACAAATGACTTCTTTAGCATTCTAATCAGTATGATAATTGAACCATATGAAGATAGAACTTACATTACTCAATTTTCTAAGTATATCAACATATCAAGTAATGAAATAAACTGCAAACTATCCCAAAATGTGACCATTTTAAAAACCTAGGTTAATTTTTAGAGCATAATACCTATTGCTAAAAAATAATTGCAAAGTTTTTCGAGATTGATAATGAAGTGAAATGTCACAATTTTGTGTTGTGATGTATTGCTGATAATCATTTTGAAAAAGTTAGTAATAGTTGTACAAACAACAAAATTCTAAGAAGCAAATTTCGTATACATCAAAGAATCCAGGAGATACTAGAAGGTATCATATAGATTATATAATGGTAAGACAGAGATTTAGGAACCAGGTTTTAAATTGTAAGACATTTCCAAGGGGAGATGTGGACTCTGACCACAATTTATTGGTTATGAACTGTAGATTAAAACTGAAGAAACTGCAAAAAGGTGAGAATTTAAGGAGATGGGACCTGGATAAACTGACTAAACCAGAGGTTGTATAGAGTTTCAGGGAGAGCATAAGGAAACAATTGACAGGAATGGGGGAAAGAAATGCAGTAGAAGAAGAATGGGTAGCTCTGAGGGATGAAGTAGTGAATGCAGCAGAGGATCAAGTAGGTAAAAAGACGAGGGCTAGTAGAAATCCTTGGGTAACAGAAGAAATATTGAATTTAATTGATGAAAGGAGAAAATATAAAAATACAGTAAATGAAGCAGGCAAAAAGGAATACAAATGCCCAAAAATGAGATTGACAGGAAGTGCAAAATGGCTACGCAGGGATGGCTAGAGGACAAATGTAAGTATGTAGAGGCTTATCTGACTACAGGTAAGATAGATACCGCCTACAGGAAAATTAAAGAGGCCTTTGGAGAAAAGAGAACCACTTGTATGAATATCAAGAGCTCAGATAGAAACCCAGCTCTAAGCAAAGAAGGGAAAGGAGAAAGGTGGAAGGAGTATATAGGGGGTCTATACAAGGGCAATGTACTTGAGGGCAATATTATGGACATGGAAGAGGATGTAGATGAAGATGAAATGGGAGATACGAGACTGCGTGATGAGTTTGACAGAGCAGTGAAAGACCTGAGTCGAAACAAGGCCCTGGGAGTAGACAACATTCCTTTAAAACTACTGACGGCCTTGGGAGAACCAGTCCTGACAAAACACTGAGACAGGTGAAATACCCTCAGACTTCAAGAAGAATATAATAATCCCAATCCCAAAGAAAGCAGGTGTTGACAGATGTGAAAATTACTGAACTATCAGTTTAATAAGTCACAGCTGGAAAATACTAACACAAATTCTTTACAGACGAATGGAAAAACTGGTAGAAGCTAACCTCGGGGAAGATCAGTTTGGATTCCATAGAAATAGTGGAACACATGAGGCATTACTGACCTTATGACTTATCTTAGACGAAAGATTAAGGAAAGGCAAACCTACGTTTCTAGCATTTTTAGACTTAGAGAAAGCTTTTGACAATGTTGACTGGAATACTCTCTTTCAAATTCTGAAGGTGGCAGGGGTAAAATACAGGGAGCGAAACGCTATTTACAATTTGTACAGAAACCATGTGGCAGTTATAAGAGTCGAGGGGCATGAAAGGGAAGCAGGGGTTGGGAAGGGAGTGAGACAGGTTTGTAGCCTCTCCCCGATGTTATTCAATCTGTATATTGAGCAAGCAATAAAGAAAACAAGAGAAAAGTTCGGAGTAGGTATTAAAATCCATGGAGAAGAAATAAAAATGTTGAGGTTCGCCAATGACATTGTAATTCTGTCAGAGACAGCAAAGGATTTGGAAGAGCAGTTGAACGAAATGGACAGTGTCTTGAAAGGAGGGTATAAGATGAACATCAACAAAAGCAAAATGAAGATCATGGAATGTAGTCGAATTAAGTTGGATGTTGCTGAGGGAATTAGATTTGGAAATGAGACACTTAAAGTAGTAAAGGAGTTTTGCTAATTGGGGAGCAAAATAACTGATGATGGTTGAAGTAGAGAGGATATAAAATGGAGACTGGCAATGGCAAGGGAAGCATTTTTGAAGAAGAGAAATATGTTAACATTGAGTACATATTTTAAGTGTCAGGAAGTCGTTTCTGAAAGTATTTGTATGGAGTGTAGCCATGTATGAAAGTGAAATGTGGATGATAAATAGTTTGGACAAGAAGAGAATAGAAGCTTTTGAAATGTGGTGCTACAGAAGAATGCTGAAGATTAGATGGGTAGATCACATAACTAATGAGGAGGTATTGAATAGAATTAAGGAGAAGAGGAGTTTGTGGCACAACTTGACAAGAAGAAGGGACCAGTTGGTAGGAATATTCTGAGGCATCAAGGGATCACAAATTTATGATTGGAGGGCAGCATAGAGGGAGACCAAGAGATGAATATACTAAGCAGATTCAAAAGGATATAGGTTGTAGTAAGTACTGGGAGATGTAGAAGCTTGCACAGGATAGAGTAGCTTGGAGAGCTGCATCAAACCAGTCTCAGGACTGTAGACCACAACAACAACAAGAAGCAAATTCTTTCTGATGTCTTCTCAATTGTTCATTTATATTACGGGAGTAAAGCAGGATATACACTCCTGGAAATGGAAAAAAAGAACACATTGACACCGGTGTGTCAGACCCACCATACTTGCTCTGGACACTGCGAGAGGGCTGTACAAGCAATGATCACACGCACGGCACAGCGGACACACCAGGAACCGCGGTGTTGGCCGTTGAATGGCGCTAGCTGCGCAGCATTTGTGCACCGCCGCCGTCAGTGTCAGCCAGTTTGCCATGGCATACGGAGCTCCATCGCAGTCTTTAACACTGGTAGCATGCCGCGACAGCGTGGACGTGAACCGTATGTGCAGTTGAGGGACTTTGAGCGAGGGCGTATAGTGGGCATGCGGGAGGCCGGGTGGACGTACCGCCGAATTGCTCAACACGTGGGGCGTGAGGTCTCCACAGTACATCGATGTTGTCGCCAGTGGTCGGCGGAAGGTGCACGTGCCCGTCGACCTGGGACCGCACCGCAGCGACGCACGGATGCACCCCAAGACCTTAGGATCCTACGCAGTGCCGTAGGGGACCGCACCCCCACTTCCCAGCAAAATAGGGACACTGTTGCTCCTGGGGTATCGGCGAGGACCATTCGCAACCGTCTCCATGAAGGTGGGCTATGGTCCCGCACACCGTTAGGCCGTCTTCCGCTCACGCCCCAACATCGTGCAGCCCGCCTCCAGTGGTGTCGCGACAGGCGTGAATGGAGGGCCGAATGGAGACGTGTCGTCTTCAGCGATGAGAGTCGCTTCTGCCTTGGTGCCAATGATGGTCGTATGCGTGTTTGGCGCCGTGCAGGTGAGCGCCACAATCAGGACTGCATACGACCGAGGCACACAGGGCCAACACCCGGCATCATGGTGTGGGGAGCAATCTCCTACACTGGCCGTACACCACTGGTGATCGTCGAGGGGACACTGAATAGTGCACGGTACATCCAAACCGTCATCGAACCCATTGTTCTACCATTCCTAGACCGGCAAGGGAACTTGCTGTTCCAACAGGACAATGCACGTCCGCATGTATCCCGTGCCACCCAACGTGCTCTAGAAGGTGTAAGTCAACTACCCTGGCCAGCAAGATCTCCGGATCTGTCCCCCATTGAGCATGTTTGGGACTGGATGAAGCGTCGTCTCACGCGGTCTGCACGTCCAGCACGAACGCTGGTCCAACTGAGGCGCCAGGTGGAAATGGCATGGCAAGCCATTCCACAGGACTACATCCAGCATCTCTACGATCGCCTCCATGGGAGAATAGCAGCCTGCATTGCTGCGAAAGGTGGATATACACTGTACTAGTGCCGACATTGTGCATGCTCTGTTGCCTGTGTGTATGTGCCTGTGGTTCTGTCAGTGTGATCATGTGATGTATCTGACCCCAGGAAT
The DNA here is from genome assembly GCF_023864345.2 of Schistocerca serialis cubense. Taxonomy (NCBI): domain Eukaryota; kingdom Metazoa; phylum Arthropoda; class Insecta; order Orthoptera; family Acrididae; genus Schistocerca; species Schistocerca serialis. Next base: position 447,813,373 of record NC_064642.1, on the reverse strand, counting down.
GTGTCAATAAAGTTTCCCCTTCCTGGGACAATGAATTCACGGTGTTCTTATTTCAGTTTCCAGGAGTGTAGAATGTATTTTGTCCTCCCTTATACAGGGTGTTACAAAAAGGTATGGCTAAACTTTCAGGAAACATTCCTCACACAAAAATAAAGAAAAGACGTTATGTGGACATGTGTCCGGAAATGCTTAATTTCCATATTAGAGCTCATTTTAGTTTCGTCAGTATGTACTGTACTTCCTCGATTCATCACCAGTTGGCCCAATTGAAGGAAGGTAATGTTGACTTCGGTGCATGTGTTGACATGCGACTCATTGCTCTACAGTACTAGCATCAAGCACATCAGTACATAGCATCAACGGGTTAGTGTTCATCACAAACGTGGTTTTGCTGTCAGTGCAATGTTTACAAATGCAAAGTTGGCAGGTGCCCATTTGATGTATGGATTAGCATGGGGCAACAGCCGTGGCGCGGTACGTTTGTATTGAGACAGATTTCCAGAACAAAGGTGTCCCGACAGGAAGACGTTCGAAGCAATTGATCAGCGTCTTAGGGAGCACAGAAGATTCCAGCCTATGACTCGCGACTGGGGAAGACCTAGAATGACGAGGGCACCTGCAATGGACGAAGAAATTCTTTGCGCAGTTGACGATAACCCTAATGTCAGCGTCAGAGAAGTTGCTGCTGTACAAGGTAATGCTGACCAAATCACTGTATGGAGAGTGCTACGGGAGAAACAGTTGTTTCCGTACCATGTACAGTGTGTGCAGGCACTATCAGCAGCTGATTGGCCTCCATGGGTACACTTCTGTGAGTGGTTCATCCAACAATGTGTCAATCCTCATTTCAGTGCAAATGTTCTCTTTATGGATGAGGCTTCATTCCAACGTGATCAAATTGTAAATTTTCACAATCAACATGTGTGGGCTGATGAGAATCCACACACAATTGTGCAATCATGTCATCAACACAGATTTTCTGTGAACGTTTGGGCAGGCATTGTTGATGATGTCTTGATTGGGCCCCATGTTCTTCTACTTACGCTCAATGGAGCATGTTATCATGAATTCATATGGGATACTCTACCTGTGCTGCTAGAACATGTGCCTTTACAAGTATGACACAACATGTGGTTCATGCACGATGGAGCTCCTGCATGTTTCAGTCGAAGTGTTCATACGCTTCTCAACAAAAGATTTGGTTACCGATGGATTGGTAGAGGTGGACCAATTCCATGGCCTCCACGCTCTCATGACCTCAACCCTCTTGACTTTCATTTATGGGGGCATTTGAAAGCTCTTATCTACGCAACCCCGGTACCAAATGTAGAGACTCATTGTGCTCATATTGTGGATGGCTGTGATACAATACGCCATTCTCCAGGGCTGCATCAGTGCATCAGGGATTCCATGCGATGGAGGGTGGATGCATGTATCCTCACTAACGGAGGTCATTTTGAACATTTGCTGTAACAAAGTGTTTGAAGTCACGCTGGTACGTTCTGTTGCTGTGTGTTTCCATTCCATGATTAATATGATTTGAAGAGAAGTAATAAAATGAGCTCTAACATGGAAAGTAAGCGTTTCCGGACACATGTCCACATAACATATTTTCTTTCTTTGTGTGTGAGGAATGTTTCCTGAAAGTTTGGCTGTACCTTTTTGTAACTCCCTGTATGTTACTTGAGAACAGAAACTTAGACCCACATTATCTGTTCCTTGGAGACCTGGAAAAATCATGAAAGGCTGCCTACAAGCTGTATTGGAGAAGAAACCGAGAGGGACATGTACAACAGTGACTCCTCCCCTTTCCCTTTTGATAATAAAGTATTATGAAAAACACCATACATAGTAATTTCTCACCCTCTATCTTAAATGTTATAGTGAAAGCAGTTTGTAAGGACACACCTGTGGTTGTGATTAAATGACTGAAAGCTGAAAAGTGAAATTTTTTGTGTGTTTCTCTTTCAGGTAAAGACTGAAAATTCTAAATGAAAAAATTAATTCTGTAATAATCAATAATTTTATTTCATGTTTTCATGTTATTTATGTGCATATTTGTAAAAATCCACTACATTTTGTTTATATATATGGTTACTGTGTGGGTGTAGTATTAAGGAAATTTTGCAAAAATTAATTTCATTTAAAAGAGATCTGCTATAGTAACATCACTTGTTTCTATTATTTAATGTTGATGAAAAATAATTTTTTTCATGAAAATAAATAGGGGGCAATGTGGCAAAACTAGCACTGTATTATTGTGGGAGATACAGAGGTGAGCGAGTGAGTCGGGACTTCCCCAGTTCACTACTACTGGTGCCAAGTCATCGTAATGTACCTGTGAATACTACTGCATCATATCCAAAGAGTGAAATTAAAAATTGAAAAAACTTTTCCAAACTTTGTCAGTGTGTGCTTCAGTATATTAATGTTAACATTGTGAAGTCTCAGAATGATCTAATGCATATATTTCACTAAATATATTATTTTAAGAAGTTTGTAAATTTTTAAACAACAGAGATAGTAATTATGCTTCTACCTGTGCCTAGGATGGTAGAGAGTAGAACATGGCAAGAGAGACATGGAGAAGAGACTCTTCACACTGAGATATCAACCTGTATGCTATCAAAAGCGATTTTGGTAAGTAGGAAGTGAACTTGCAAGGATTGTACACCATCCTTGATCACTTTGATTTCACAGAAGTAACTGTTTGTGTGCCACCCATAATGTTGACAAAACCGTGTGGCTTGTGGCAAGATTATTTTCCACTTTTAAGGCAGAAATTAACTTTAATGGCTAGAAGTCAGACCATTTTAGTTGGAACTTCCCATAAAGGTTACTTCTGAACTGTTAATAGTGCTGTGATAGGAAAATTATTATTATAATTAATATGGATGTTATTTTATATTGTGCATGTGAACTTTTACTGAATATATCTATCAAGTAGAACTCAAAACTTTTATTTATAGTCATAGTTCTTGATCTCGCTGAGTAAACAACAAGTAGAAACTTTTTTATTTTTCACTGAAGACAAGAATAATGTGGACTTGCAGACTAGAAATTATGGTCAGTATGTTCTCCATCACTTTCTGGATGGCAGTAAAATTAGTTTTCAGGTTCTTGTAAATTCTAACGATAATTTACACCCTGCCCCTCAATAGGGTTGGACAACAGCGTAGTTCAGAAACCTGTTATGGAGGGTGAAGATGTCACATCACATGGGCAGACCTACTGATGGAAGTGTTAACATGCAAGTGGCAGTAAGCAGAGCACACTAGTGCCTCTGGGGAGTTAACCCACTGTGGAGGTATCTTTGCACTTGTGCTGAGAATTGTTTTGTTCTCAGTAGTTGGCTGCCCACACTAGCCGTATGATGAGTATATTGTTGGGTTTGGATGCTCAGCTTCCCATTGCTCATTCCACTCACAGGGTTCTTTCTCCAGTTGTTACCAAGTCACTGGCAGCCTGTAAAGCATCTGCAATGACCGTGTCAAGCAGTGTCATTGTCACGCCTTCTGTGGATACGTAAGTCACAATTGGAATCAGGCAACTTATACAGACATTTGGATAAAATTGTATGATGGCATAGGCTAAACTGTAGGTCATGCAAGTGCCAGACATTGATTCACTGTTAGGATACTAGGAAAATGAAGTCAGTATATGAAGAATTTTTCTCATGTGTGTGTGGCTCACACCAAATAGAATTAACAGGGGGCACTGAAAGTGTAACAAGAAGGGCAATATGAATGGTCACAGGTTTCCTTGACTTGTGAGAGAGCATCACAGAAATCCCAGAAAACTTGAATTGGCAGACACTTGAAGACAGCCAGCAAATATACAGCGAAAGACTACTTGTGAAGTTTCAAGATCCAGTATTAACTTAGGTATCTAGAAATATACTAAAAACTTCGTACTCCTCTCATAGATACCATAAAGATAAGATCAGAATAATTACAGCATGCACAGAGGTATTGAACAAGTATTTTGCCATGTACTCCATATACGAATAGACTAGGAAGAAACCATAATACATAACACAATGTGAAGTGCCCTCTGCCATGCACTTCACACTGCTTTGAAGGAATACAGATGTAGGTGTAAAATTTAATGTATGAAGGAGTACCAATGGTGACAAATCTAACAGCTATAATTATGATAATATAATTTTTATTCTGTAGTGATGCTTAGGTAAGAAAACTCTTAGTGTAGTACATGTAATACTTCATGTTTTAACATACCAGTAGTGTTATGGAAAGCATTATCTATGCCTGGATCTTGCAAGTCTGGAAAAATGTAATCACGCTGTCCAACAACCACAACTTCTTCCTCTATTACAACTTCTTCTGTTTCACGTTCTAGGAGCTCCATGTGTCACAAGCGTAGAAAGGAAAGATACATCAAAACAGAACAAAATGAGTAAACTAATTGAAAATAATGGCTAATCATAATGCCCACACTGAGTTACATTAAAAGATGCTGTAGTTATTGTAACTTATGGTTAGAAACTTATTAATTTCTCATTATATTAATTAATCAATGAAAAGGCATAATCTTGGTACAACATTCACCTGCAAATGATATTTCAGGTAAAATCAAACAATAGAAAATCCAGGATGGAATGTAACAATATTATGAAAAGGATAGTTGCTATTCACCATATAGCAGAGATGCTGAGTTGCAGACAGGCATAACAAACGACTGTTGGAAAGTGAGTGTTGACAAAGGTCTCATTGGCCAAAAGCTCACTTTTCAACAGTCTTTTTGTTGTGCCTATCTGTAACTCAACATCTCCACTATATGGTGAGTAGCAACTATCCTTTTCATATTGTTATATTTCAAGTGAATATTTCAGGCTGTATTGCTGATAATGTACTAATTTTGCACATTGATTTTTTTCCAAGGAAACTGATAACTATGGGAATGAAGTTGGAACTTCATTTAATTGATGGAATCAGCATTCTTCTGGCTAATGAGATTAGATTGCCTGCTGAGAATGAAGTATATTTATATACAGGGTACATCAAAGGACACTGATAGTTGTTAGTATTGTGTGTGAAATGACAAGCTGGCCATTTTTCAATAGGATATTTCTATCTGGAAAAGCCACAGGTCTAAAGTTGACTTATGAACTGCACCTATGGAATACTTAGTAATGTTGAAAGTGATATGAACTGATAATTTTTCAAGGCAGAACCCATGCCCATAAATTCATGGTTTGGGCACTGTGGGACATCAAAGTTAGAGAACGGTGCAAATAAGATTATGGATTGGTGCTACTTACATTTCAATGAACTTACAAAGAGTGTCACGCCATGCAGCACATTACACATGGTGTTTCAAAATTTTGACCTCCAGTTTGATCGCAATGTGTACATCGGCAGTATGGAGACTGCCACACATGATGAAAAAAGTGTGGCTATGCAGTTAGTATTTCATTTGAAGTATGGCTTTGTGTAATAAGATCCTCTTATGATGTTACAGGATCCAAATTCAATTTAGGCTTCATAGTGCCCCACAAAGAATGGTCAAGATGTGTAAGATTGGGTGGCTGTAGTGACAGAGAATAGATCTGCCTCTATCAGTTCACTGATTAGTATAAGTGGCATTCAGGTGGTGCTGCATGTTAGCATGAAAGTGAATAGGAGCTCCATTATTTTGTAATCACATCAACTGATGAACTTTTAGTAGCAACTCATAAGAAAGGGTAGTAAGAACATCTCTGATCAAACATTATCCCGACCCATACATTCACAATGAAACTGTGTTAGTGAGTTCTAACCATTTGCACACAAGGATATTTGTCTGCCCAAATACGAGCATTATGCAAGTGCACAGTGCTGTCTCAAGTGAAAGTCATTTATCAATACACAGCTCCCAATTTGGGAATCATGGCTGTTAATATCATTGTATGGACTATACTCATCATACATGTTCCACACTACTGGTGCTTCAATTTTCTGCAGATGGCAAGGATGTAGCATTCATACAGAGGCAGTTCTCTACATGTCAGTATGAAAAGGTGCATTTTTGACATCTAATACTAGGCTGAAATGCACAATAATTGATACTGAATTGAGAAGACTTATGCATACAGGAAATTCATTAATACTACACAATACTACTGTATGTGCAGGAAAATATAACAAACACAGAAATATACTTTGCTGTATGTACACTGAAGAGCTCCAAGTGGAAAATACGATACCCGAGTGCATCTTTCTTGCCACTAACTTTCTTCTCTCAACTGCTGCAAACATAAAATTGGTTTCTCTCTCAGGATACGTTTCCACATAAAATTGTGCAGCAGCTCTGCCGTTGTCATCAACTTACCAAAATTTGTGACCATATTGGGGTTTTATTAGTAGAGACGAAGAAGCATGTTGTCTGGGATGGAGAGTCATTGACAAATGTAGAAGTAACTTCAGATGTACCCCCGGAAAGTGAGTTAGAATCTTGCTGTTCATGTTGCATTTTAATGAACTTGCAGGTAATATTAACAGCAACCACCAAAATCCAGTCACAGGAGTTGGAGCCTTAGGGAGATGGGTGCAGAAGGAGCACAGGGTCTGACTACAATACTGCGGAGAGTTTGGGGGAGGGGAAGCTATTCAAGGTGTGGTGGGAAAAATGTCAGATGGAATGGACCTCATTTCATGGCATGATTTTAGGAAGTCATGGTCTTAGCTACACAAGTCAGATTTTGATAAGTTTTCACAGTCATATGCAATGCTACAACATGAATGAATCACATCTGGAATGCATTGGACAAATAACTAAGTGTAATAATTTGTAGCGACATGAAACAGAACAATCACATAGATACAGTCATAGTTAATACAGGTGGAAGATTTTGGTTTACTAAGAAAATATGATCAGTCATTGTGCAAAGGAGAGAGTGTAGAACCCATACAAGGTAGGGCTGACAAGGGATACTGAATGTAAAGAAAGAATGACAGCACAAATGGTCACAGGTTTGTTTATCCCATGAGAGATTGTGAAGGAGGTGCTGGAGAAACTGAACTGGCAAATACTTAAAAACAGATGCAAACTATCCCATGAAAGTCTGCTACAAAGTTTCAAGAACTAGCTTTAAGTGAGAAATGTAGAAAATGGTACAATTCCCCATGTATTGTTCCTCTAGGGATCATGAAAACAAGACCTTTCTTCTCACAATCTGTATGTGAAAGCAGTAGGTAAAACTTCTAATGAATGGTACATTTAGAATTACCCTCTGCTATGGATTCCACAGCCATCTGCAGAGTCTAAATGTAGATATAAAGTTTGTGATTTGTGTACTAGAATATATCATAATGCTACCCATAATTTTATTGCATGGTGTACAGCACAACTATTTATGATCAGAAGAAAATGAATATGGGTTTGGAAGTGCTGTTAGGTGTGCAGACTGTGAAATGACCCTACAATGGTGGGTAGTAAGTTGTATAATTACTTAGGCAACCAAACACACTGACACCTATGTTATCAAACCTTGACATTTTTCAGTATTGAAACCACTTTTCTGGACAAGAGTTCCCACTTGAAATATGACCATTTTACCACAGTTCACAAAAAACTAAGCATTGCCAATGTTTTCCTTACATACTGGCATTTAAGTGGTAAACCTATGTCGGAGGTAACAAAGTTAAATCTTTCTCCCATATGTTCATTCATTGCTTCATTCATCATGTTATGTTGATCATTTCATGAAGGATAACCTTCAGGGTTGTGGGACAAGTGAAATTACACGTTAACAGGAGAAACAGCCATTGCATGCTATTTTCAACTAGTGTACTAGCAGCTAATTAAAATTAGTGCTAATGAGCTCACACTGTTCAGAAGGATCACAAACTGACTTGGAGCAGCCACATTGAACAATTATGTATCATAATATCTAGAACAGTCTTTTTGTTAAACAAATTAAAAATATGATGTCAAAAAGGGCACAATCATTGACTTTTAGCCAAGGGTGGAAGCATTTCTGAAACAGTTTGTAAACTGCTCGTGTGCCACTGTAGGTAAAGTATATCGTGCACGGCAAAATGGCACTGTCCAAAACAGGCGCTGAGGTAACTGTGGAGCACCACATGCTATAGGTGACAGGGGTGAATGATGATTAGATTAGAGATTAGATTAGATTAATACTAGTTCCATGGATCATGAATACGATATTTTGTAATGATGTGGAACGATTCAAATTTTCCAATACATGACATAATTAAGTTAATTTAACAACATAATTAAGTTAATCCAACAACTTTTTTATTTTTTTGTTTTTTATTTTTTTATAATTTTTTTGTTTGGTTTTTTTCTTTTTTTATTAATTTATATCTAAAAATTCCTCTATGGAGTAGAAGGAGTTGTCATTCAAAAATTCTTTTAATTTCTTCTTAAATACTTGTTGGTTATCTGTCAGACCTTTGATACTATTTGGTAAGTGACCAAAGACTTTAGTGGCAGTATAATTCACCCCTTTCTGTGCCAAAGATTTAATCTTGAATAGTGAAGATCATCCTTTCTCCTAGTATTGCAGTTATGCACACTGCTATTACTTTTGAATTGGGTTTGGTTGTTAATAACAAATTTCATAAGAGAGTATATATACTGAGAAGCTACTGTGAATATCCCTAGATCCTTAAATAAATGTCTGCTGGATGATCTTGGGTGGACTCCAGCTATTATTCTGATTACACGCTTTTGTGCAATAAAACTTTATTCCTCAGTGATGAATTACCCCAAAATATGATGCCGTATGCAAGCAATGAGTGAAAATAGGCGTAGTAAGCTAATTTACTAAGATGTTTATCACCAAAATTTGCAATGACCCTTACTGCATAAGTAGCTTAACTCAAACATTTCAGCAGATCATCAATGTGTTTCTTCCAATGTAATCTCTCATCAATGGACACACCTAAAAATTTTGAATATTCTACCTTAGCTATACGCTTCTGATTAAGGTCTATATTTATTAATGGTGTCATACCATTTACTGAACGGAACTGTATGTACTGTGTCTTATCAAAATTCAGTGAGAGTCCATTTACAAGGAACCACTTAGTAATTTTCTGAAAGACATTATTGACAATTTCATCAGTTAATTCTTGTTTGTCAGGTGTGATTACTATACTTGTATCATCAGCAAAGAGAACTAACTTTGCCTCTTCATGAATATAGAATGGCAAGTCATTAATATATATTAAGAACAACAAAGGACCCAAGACGGACCCTTGTGGAACCCCATTCTTGATAGTTCCCCAGTTTGAGGAATGTGCTGATCTTTGCATATTATGAGAACTGCTTATTTCAACTTTCTGCACTCTTCCAGTTAGGTACGAATTAAACCATTTGTGCACTGTCCCACTCATGCCACAATACTTGAGTTTGTCTAGCAGAATTTCATGATTTACACAATCAAAAGCCTTTGAGAGATCACAAAAAATCCCAATGGGTGGTGTTCGGTTATTCAGATCATTCAAAATTTGATTGGTGAAAGCATATATGGCATTTTCCGTTGAAAAACCTTTCTGGAAACCAAACTGACATTTTGTTAGTATTTCATTTTTACAGATATGTGAAGCTACTGTTGGAGCTACTCTTGAATGGCTGATGGCTGTGGAGATGTGTGTGGGTGAATAGGTGTGCAACTGTTGAGCAACTGACTACCCAGATAAACCAAGGTGCTACCAACAGTGTCTCCTTAATGACCATTTACCAAATGTTGCTGCTTATGTGCCTGTCCACCAGGCACCTGTTTCATACACTCATGCTGACTGAGTTCATCAGCAATGAGAAATCAGAAATGATACCACAACTATCGTAATGGTCCAGGCCAGAGGAGGGAGCATTACAGACTGGGAAATGTTTTTGTGGCATTCCCTTGGTGATTGTGTCTTTCTGGAAGGCACAATGGATCAACACAAGTATGCATCTATCCTTTGGAGCCATGCAGTTTGTTTTTCCTTTGATGTGATGGCATCTACCAGCAGGACAATATATTGTATCATGCAGTTCATATTGTACATGCATGGTTTGAGGAGCGCCAGGGTGAGTTTACTGTACTCCTCTGGCCACCAAGTGCCCCCCCCCCCCTCCATCTACACCCCACCAACACAATTTAAAACGAATCGAGAAGCTGTGGTGGACCTCAACTGGGTTGTTCGTACCTTGGATCCTCAGCCAAGAAAACTAATGCAGGTGGCTATAGTACTGGAGTTGGCATGCCTCCACATCCCTGTTGGTACTTTCCAGAAGCTCACTGACTCTCCTCCTGCAAGTCTGCACCACAAAAGTTGTTCATTCGAGATGTTTTATAGGGGGTCCCATTCATGAGACTGCACCATGAAAATTCACTATTAATATTAACCAATGATACCAATATTTAGTGTTTATATAAGCATCTAAGTGGAAGAATTCCAAGGTCCTTAAAAGGCTCTTGGAAGGTTTGGATTATGAGCTTTACGTAATATTCTTACTTCAACCACAGCAGAATAAATACCTTTTCACTATAGCTACATTCTCTCAGAATATTATGACATAGTATAGTTTTGAATGAAAGTATGCTAACAGTTTACTAAGCAGGACAACACAAGCAAAGAGTTAAGTATGTGCGAACTAGATCTGAACTGAGTGTTTTGGCTGACTTATTCTCTTCATGATGTCCCTTGATTTGTTACTGTCAATGGGTTTCTTACATAGAGTATATTATGTATTGTGTGCCCATTGACAACTACTTCTAGTAGCTTTAAGTCATCTTTCTTTGTCTGGAGCAGTATAATATGAATTATTAATGTCATACAAAAGTTTAGGTAGAATGTAAATACTTTTGAATTAAAGGAGACTACTCACTGAAAATCAGAACTGTTAAGTTGTCAATAGGCACTCACTCTCTCACACACACACACATACACACACACACACATACACACACACACACACACACACCTGCAGCTGACACTGTTAGTCCAGCAAGCACCATGTACAGGCATAGGTATGTATGCATGCATGCATCAGTGTGTCTCTTTTTTATGCGTATTTTACTCCACCTCATGAAAGAATTACCCTAAAAACTAGCAATTTTTCTTTCTTTTTGTGGGTGCTTGTTGATAACTAAACTTTTGTGCTTTTTAGTGAGTGGTCTCTTTTAATCCAAAAGTATTTCCATAATATCAATTATTGCAGCATTAAGAGTTAAGAATGTCCTCTGAGCCAGTTCTAAGCCTCTTCCACTATTCTCACCAATGTGTTTGATATGAATATGTTTATGATCTTAATTGACATGGTTTCATGATCCACAAACACCATAGTTTCTGTAGTGTCCTTCAATGTTTTTGGTAAATATATCAACAAAAACCGTCAATGTTTGAATATATAATATGGTATGAATTAAACAATGGAAAATCCAGGGTGGAATGTAACAATATTAGAGATGGAAAGTTGCTACTCACCATATAGTGGAGATGCTGAGTCACGATAGGCACAACAAAAAGTTTCACACAATTACAGTTTTCGGCCTTTAAGGCATTTGTCAGCAATAGACACACATACACACATCATGCATACACACACACTCACGCAAACACAACTTGGACAGTTGTCTGAGGCTGCCAACATGTATGCAAGTTGCATTTGCATGTGTATGTGTGTGTGTGTGTGTGTGTGTGTGTGTGTGTGTGTGTATGTGTGCAACTCAGCGTCTCCACTACATGGTGAATAGCAACTTTCCTTCTCTAATATTGTTATAATATGGTATGGATGGATAAAAAATCTACTCATAAAGTGGCAGCAGGAGAAAACACATATAAAAGATATGTAAATGCACAAGGTTTTGGAGTCAGTAGCACCTTCTTGTGGCAGACCAGCTGAAGGGAAAGGATGAGGAAAGAAGGAAAAGAAAAGCAAGGTTTAGGAAATGGGGAGAGTTATGGAAAAGTCACCCTGACCTCCAGGTCAGGGGTTCTTACTGTATGAGATGAGAAGAGAAGACTAATTGTTGGTGCCTGCGCCATATCAGATTTGAAAACATCAGAACTTAAAGGTGGAAAATATGGTATTAAACAAGACAGGTTATTGAAGAAGCATTGGACAAGAGTCAATAACAGCAGAGAATTAAGTTTATTATACCTGGTATACAGGTGAGGGTAGCAGGGAAAATAAACGGCTCAGGAAATAAAAGATGTAGAAAAATAAAAGGGAGTGAAGAAAATTTATAGTTACTGAAAAGAGATGCTGAGACCATAGAAATTAATGTAAATTTAGGCCAGATGGGTGGTGAGAGCACACATGTGTTTAATGACAGTTACCACTTGCAAAATTCTGAGACATGAGTGTCAAGAAGGAGAACTGAAAAGCCAGCTGTGATAAAACAGGCACTGAGGCCATGACTGTCATCTTGTAAAGCGTGCTCTGTAACAGGATATTGTGTGTTAACAGTATACACCCTCTGTCTACAATCATTCATCCTAACTAATAACTTGGTGGTAGATGTACCAATACAGAAGGATGAGCAGTGTTTACACAACGACTGCTACATGACATATTCTATCAAAAGGAGAGCCACCTATGGAACAAAACATGTCATGTACCACCAGTTATGTAAACACTTTTTAGCCTTTACATGGGTATGACTACCACCAAGTTATCAGCTAGGATGTATTGGCACAGGCAAAGGGCTGCACAGGGTAGCCGCGTGGTCTGAGGTGTCTTGTCACAGTTTGCGCACCTCACCCCATCACAGGTTCGAGTCCTCCCTTGGGCATGGGTGTGTGTGTGTGTGTGTGTGTGTGTGTGTGTGTGTGTGTGTGTGTGTGTGTGTGTGTGTGTGTGTGTGTCTGTGTGTGTTGTCCTTAGTGCAAGTTAATTTAAGTTAGATTAAGTAGTGCGTAAGCCTAGGGACTGATGACCTCAGCATTTTGGTCCCATAGTCCTTACTACAAATTTCCAATTTCCACAGGCAAAGGATGTATACTGGTAACATCCAATACCTTGTTGCAGAGCACACTCTACAACATGACAGTCATAGCCTTGGTGCCTGTTTCACCACATGTACCATCTGGATTCTCCCTCCCAATACCTATTTCTCAGAATTTTGCGGATGGTGACTGGTTTTATGACATGTGCTTTGTTCTTGCCACCCACCTGACCTAAATTCACATGAATTTCTTTTCAGTAGCTATACCTTTTCTTCTCTCCTTTTCTTTCTATACCTATAGAATACCATGGGGGCACACATCCACTGCTGCTGCAAGAGACAAAACAAGGGTGTATGTTGTTAAACAAAGTGGGTCCTTAAAGCACTTTTTTAAAGCCTGAGAAGCTTGTTGACAGCACATTGAGCATAAAAACATATGCCTTGGTGTCATACCTGATTGAGTAGCTGAGAGAGTTCTCCTAAGTTTTTGGTGAATTGGCTATAATAGTTGATCTTACCCAGAAACACTTTAAAGTTGATGAAATTTAGTGGGGGCTGCATTTTATTGACCACTGCAACATAATCCATTATTTCCTGTCCATATTCTGAGAGTTAAACCATAAATATGTCAAGGAATGTTGAATGAAAGAACACTTCTGCATGTTGCATTTAAGTTCTGTTGTTGGTAATGTCTGGAACAGTAGCTTGAGATTGTGATGATCAGTGTCTGGAGTTGCACCTGTGACCAAAAGGATGCATCACACTTGGGAAATCCCTATAGTAATTGATCTATAAAACAATGAAATATGGTAGGGGCTGAAGTGATTCAGAAAGGTAAACACTTATAATGGCAAAGGCTATATGGCATTTTTAGGATTAAGTCTTGATACTGCATAGAAGGAGATTAGAAAATATGCCTCTATGAGACCAATTTTAATGAATAAAGTGTCGTGGCTTAACTTCGTAAAGAGTCTATCAGGGGTCAGTGGAGGATAGTAACACTTCAGCTTGTATGTTATTGTTACTTTGAAATTACCACAACATCTCATGGTGTCTCTGGGTTTATGCACTGTTACTGGGGAGGAGACAACTAACTACAGGGAATGGGCATTAATGTGTCTTCTTGAGTGAGCCTATCTATCTCTATTTTGAAGACATTCTGAAGTGCCAAGGGCACCAGGCATACTTCGATAAAATGCAGGGGCACCGTTGATTTTAAGAGTGATGTGAGCTTCAAAATCAGTTTTCTTCCCTTGTCCACATAAGAAAATTTGGATATATTTATCAGAGAGTTTTTAAGGTGATACAAAGCCTGGATACCATGCACTGTTTCATGAACCATAAATCAAAAAGCATGCAAAATGTCTATTCCAGTAACACTATTGACTTTGGGGTCAGCTATCTCCAGAAAATTTACAGGATGAGTAACTTTTTTGTAGGTAAATAAAACCTAATAAGTCACAGCTGCAAAATACTAACACGAATTCTTTACAGACAAATGGAAAAAATTCTAGAAGCCAACATCGGGAAAGATCAGTTTGGATTCCGTAGAAACACTGGAACACGTGAGGCAATACTGACCTTACGACTTATCTTAGAAGAAAGATTAAGGAAAGGCAAACCTACGTTTCTAGCATTTGTAGACTTAGAGAAAGCTTTTGACAATGTTGACTGGAATACTCTCTTTCAAATTCTAAAGGTGGCGGGGGTAAAATACAGGGAGCGAAAAGCTATTTACAATTTGTACAGAAACCATATGGCAGTTATAAGAGTCGAGGGACATGAAAGGGAAGCAGTGGTTGGGAAGGGAGTAAGACAGGGTTGTAGCCTCTCCCTGATGTTATTCAATCTGTATATTGAGCAAGCAGTAAAGGAAACAAAAGAAAAATTCAGAGTAGGTATTAAAATCCATGGAGAAGAAATGAAAACTTTGAGGTTCGCCGATGACATTGTAATTATGTCAGAGACAGCAAAGGATTTGGAAGAGCAGTTGAATGGAATGGACAGTGTCTTGAAAGGAGGATATAAGATGAACATCAACAAAAGCAAAACGAGGATAATGGAATGTAGTCCAATTAAGTCGGGTGATGCTGAGGGAATTAGATTAGGAAATGAGACACTTAAAGCAGTAAAGGAGTTTTGCTATTTGGGGAGCAAAATAACTGATGATGGTTGAAGTAGAGAGGATATAAAATGTAGACTGGCAATGGCAAGGAAAGCGTTTCTGAAAAGAGAAATTTGTTAACATCGAGTATAGATTTAAGTGTCAGGAAGTCATTTCTGAAAGTTTTTGTATGGAGTGTAGCCATGTATGGAAGTGAAACATGGATGATAAATAGTTTGGACAAGAAGAGAATAGAAGCTTTTGAAATGTGGTGCTACAGAAGAATGCTGAAGATTAGATGGGTAGATCACATAACTAATGAGGAAGTATTGAATAGGATTGGGGAGAAGAGAAGTTTGTGGCACAACTTGACCAGAAGAAGGGATTGGTTGGTACGACATGTTCTGAGGCATCAAGGGATCACCAATTTAGTATTGGAGGGCAGCGTGGAGGGTAAAAATCGTAGAGGGAGACCAAGAGATGAATACACTAAACAGATTCAGAAGGATGTAGGTTGCAGTAGGTACTGGGAGATGAAAAAGCTTGCACAGGATAGAGTAGCATGGAGAGCTGCATCAAACCAGTCTCAGGACTGAAGACCACAACAACAACAACAAATAAAACTGGAAACTTTCCAAGCTCAGAAAGGTGATGATGTCCAAATTCCCATTACCTGCAGCAGCAACAATCCTAAAATTAAGTAAGTAGATTGGTTTAGCAATGACAGAGGTCTGCTGTCAAAAAGTAACCTCACAGAGTGTTTGTCAATGATCATGTCCAAGAAGGTTTGCTGGGCTGGACTTTGAGAAGTCAGCACTTCCATAGAATGCTCACTCATTGATTCACTTCCATAGGTTGTGGTATATCTGCACTGGAATTGCTATAACACATCTCTTGCATGTTCCTTTTTTGTCACACCTATGACATGTTGCCTGCCAATGGGAGCATGAACTGTGTGCATGACAAGAGAAACAATGTTTACAGCTGGACAACAGTGTAGCTGCTGGTGCTGCCTGTCACCACTGGTGTAGTAGTTTCTGAGATTGTCTGGACTGTGGAGCAGGTGGAGACCTACAAGAGGTGATGTGATATGTAAACAATGCCGAAGAGTTGACTCCTGTGACATCTTCTTCCATCAGAGACAAATATAGGTTACATGACCTGCTTCAGGGGATTTAGCTATCTGCATAGTTTACATCAGATATAGAACTAATTTCCTTAACATGTGAGTCCTCACTTCCAAGTCATGTGTAAGCTTCACTATAATGTCACTGATATGAGTCTCTGTGTAGTCCTTCCCAGACACACGTTTAAAATGCTGTTGCTGTTGTGGTCTTCAGTCCAGAGAGTGGTTTGATGCAGCTCTCCATGCTACTCTATCCTGTGCAAGCTTCTTCATCTCCTGGTACCTACTGCAACCTACATCCTTCTGAATCTGTTTAGTGTATTCATCTCTTGGTCTCCCTCCATGATTTTTACCCTCCACACTGCCCTCCAATACTAAATTGGTGAACCCTTGATGCCTCAGAATATGCCCTACCAACCTATCCCTTCTTCTAGTCAAGTTGTGCCACAAATTTCTCTTCTCTTCAATTCTTTTCAATACCTCCTCATCAGTTATGTGATCTACCCATCTAATCTTCAGCATTCTTCTGTAGCACCACATTTCGAAAGCTTCTATTCTTTTCTTGTCTAAACTATTTATCGTCCACGTTTCACTTCCATATATGGCTACACTCCACACAAATACTTTCAGCAACGACTTCCTGACACTTAAATCTAAACTCAATGTTAACAAATTTCTCTTCTTCAGAAACACTTTCCTTGCCATTGCCTTCTCCTTTTTATATCCTCTCTACTTCGACCATCATCAGTTATTTTGCTCCTCAAATAGCAAAACTCATTTACTACTTTAAGCATCTCATTTGCTAATCTAATTCTTGCAGCATCATCCGATTTAATTCGTCTACATTCCATGATCCTCATTTTGCTTTTGTTGATGTTCATCTTATATCCTCCTTTCAAGACAATGTCCATTCTGTTCAGCTGCTCTTCCAGGTCCTTTGCTGTCTCTGTCAGAATTTCAATGTCATCGACAAACCTCAAAATTTTTATTTCTTCTCCGTGGATTTTAATTCCTACTCCAAATTTTTCTTTTGTTTCCTTTACTGCTTGCTCAATATACAGATTGAATAACATCGGGGAGAGGCTACAACCCTGTCTCACTCCCTACCCAATCACTGCTTCGCTTTCATGCCCCTCAACTCTTATAACTGCCATATGGTTTCTGTACAAATTGTAAATAGCCTTTCGCTCCCTGTATTTTACCCATGTCACCTTTAGAATTTGAAAGAGAGTATTCCAGTCAACATTGTCAAAAGCTTTTTCTAAGTCTACAAATGCTAGAAATGTAGGTTTGCCTTTCCTTAATCTTTCTTCTAAGATAAGTCGTAAGGTCAGTACTGCCTCAAATGTTCCAACATTTATACAGAATCCAAACTGATCATCCCCGAGGTCGGCTTCTAACTATTTTTCCATTCGTCTGTAAAGAATTCATGTTAGTATTTTGCAGCCGTGGCTTATTAAACTGATAGTTCAGTAATTTTCACATCTGTCAACACCTGCTTTCTTTGGGATTGGGATTATTATATTCTTCTTGAAGTCTGAGGGTATTTTGCCTGTCTCATACATCTTGCTCACTAGATGGTAGAGTTTTGTTAGGACTGGAGCTCCCAAGGCTGTCAGTAGTTCTAAAGGAATGTTGTCTACTCCCAGGGCCTTGTTTCGACTTAGGTCTTTCAGTGCTCTGTCATACTCTTCACACAGTATCATATCTCCTATTTCATCCTTGTCTACATTCTCTTCCATTTCTATAATATTGTCCTCAAGAACATCACCCTTGTATAGACCATCTACATACTCCTTCCACCTTTCTGCTTTCCCTTCTTTGCTTAGAACTGGGCTTACAACTGAGCTCTTGATATTCATGCAAGTGGTTCTCTTTTCTGCAAAGGTTTCTTTAATTTTGCTGTAGGCAGTATCTATCTTACCCCTCATGAGATAAGCCTCTACATCCTTACATTTGTCCTCTAGCCGTCCCTGATTAGCCATTTTGCGTCCTGTCAATCTCATTTTTGAGACTTTTGTATTCCTTTTTGCCTGCTTCATTTACTGCATTTTTATATTTTCTCCTTTCATCAATTAAATTCAATAT
Source organism: Schistocerca serialis cubense (assembly GCF_023864345.2). Classification (NCBI taxonomy): domain Eukaryota; kingdom Metazoa; phylum Arthropoda; class Insecta; order Orthoptera; family Acrididae; genus Schistocerca; species Schistocerca serialis. The sequence goes on along the minus strand of NC_064642.1, from coordinate 447,795,151 downwards.
CTCTTCTGTTACCCAAGGATTTCTATTAGCCCTCATCTTTTTACCTACTTGATCCTCTGCTAACTTCACTATTTCATCTCTCAAAGCTACCCACTCTTCTTCTACTGTATTTATTTCCCCCATTCTTGTCAATTGTTCCCTAATGCTCACCCTGAAGCTCTCTACAACCTCTGGTTCTTTCAGTTTATTCAGGTCCCATCTCCTCAAATTCCCACCTTTTTGCAGTTTCATCAGTTGTAATCTACAATTAATAACCAATAGATTGTGGTCAGAGTCCACATCTGCCCCTGGAAATGTCTTACAATTTAAAACCTGGTTCCTGCATCTCTGTCTTACTATTATATAATTGATCTGAAACCTTCCAGCATCTCCAGGCTTGTTCCATGTATACAACCTTCTATTATGATTCTTGAACCAAGTGTTAGCTATGATTAAGTTATGCTATGTGCAAAATTCTACCAGGCAGCTTCCTCTTTTGTTCCTTAGCCCCATTCCATATTCACCTACTACATTTCCTTCTCTTCCTTTTCCTACTATCGAGTTCCAGTCAACCATGACTATTAAATTTTCGTCTCCTTTCACTATCTGAATAATTTATTTTATCTCATCGTACATTTCATCAATCTCTTCATCATCTGCGGAGCTAGTTGGCATGTAACTTGTACTACTGTGGTAGGTGTGGGCTTCATATCTATCTTGGCCACAATATTGCGTTCACTATGCTGTTTGTAGTAGGTTACCGCATTCCTATTTTCCTATTCATTATTAAACCCACTCCTGCATTACCCCTATTGGATTTTGTATTTATAACCCTGTATTCACATGACCAGAAGTCTTGTTCCTCCTGCCACCAAACTTCACTAATTCCCACTATATCTAACTTTAACCTATCCATTTCCCTTTTTAAATTTTCTAACCTACCTGCCCGATTAAGGGATCTGACATTCCACACTCCGATCCGTAGAACGCCAGTTTTCTTTCTGCTGATGACGACGTCCTCTTGAGTAGTCCCCACCCAGAGATCTGAATGGGGGGACTATTTTACCTCCAGAATATTTTACCCAAGAGGATGCCATCATCATTTAACCATACAATAAAGCTGCATGTCCTCGGGAAAAATTACGGCTGTTGTTTCCCCTTGCTTTCAGCCGTTCACAGTACCAGCGCAGCAAGGCCATTTTGATTAGTGTTACAAGGCCAGATCAGTCAATTCCACACTGTTGCCCCTGCAACTACTGAAAAAGCTGCTGCCCCTCTTCAGGAACCACATGTTCATCTGGCCTCTCAACAGATACCACTCCATTGTGGTTGTACCTACGGTACGGCTATCTGTTTCGCTGAGACACACAAGCCTCCCCACCAATGCAAGGCCCATGGTTCATGGCTCATGCTATCTATACTAAATCCCTTTAGGTCACAGCCTACTCCACATATGGTTCATTGGGACCCTTGTTTTACTGCCATAATTCTAACCTGTCTGCAATAATGTTTTTCTTTGTTGATAAATGTGCTTACTAAAACATTTGAGGCAGCTCAAGTTCCAGTGGATTCATTAACTGCTCTGGTTTTTGTATTAGCTGATACAATTTGGTATTTCCTGACAGGGCTTTTTGTCTTTCCATATTGGAAATCTGAAAGATAAAAAATGTACCTGCAGTCATAGGCAGTAAGGATTCCACTCTTCACATTGTTTGCAAAATGGCTGAAAATCACTAACATGGTTGCCATGGGAGCTGTTCCTTCTATAATCGCTAACACTTGCACTGCCTGTAATATAGCTGTTGTTAGCTCCTGATAATCCATCATGGTTTGTGTTAGGGGTTGCCATAAATGTTCCATGGATGCAAATCTGCACTCCTGTCTAATTACAAAATTGTTTAAAGTTCTATTTGTCATGTCATGGGTCCAAAGTTGTCACCACTTTTGCAAAGGGTGATCTGCAACCACCAATAACATTGTTTATTCACAGCTATAAATGAAAAAGATGCTAATAAGAACAGTGCAAGCTATCTAATTCTGGATTCTCAAAAAAATTCCAAGCCAAGCCTTATTGGAGTTCTTTCTATTAAAAATAGAGTTCACCAGAATAAAGCCATCAGCAAAAGTATAACATTTGAGGAGTGCAGGTCACAGCCCACATCAACACTGGTTCAGGCTTACATGCTAGAATCTGGTGCAATCCTAGCAGAGGATATGCCTGGGTATCAGTGCCATCTGATTAGTGGTACCACAATGGTTGATAGTTATGTTGCACCAGCTACACAGTTTCCACTGTAGTGTTATGTGGTGCCACTACAAAATATGTAAAGAACCACTTTTGGGACCACTGGCATATATAATTCCCGCACAAACAATTTTAGCTGTTATCGCTACAGGATCCTCATCAAATAATAAAGGTTGTTGCTTCCTCAATTGCAGAGTTCTTTTACTTGTTTATAGTCTCTAGGCCTTTCATGTACCTACAGTGAGCATATACCACATGGATCCCTCTCAACCTGGAGTTTAAGTAATCTGCCATTCCTTTTTAATCCTTCACAACTTATCTTGCTCTCCTCTATAGGAGAAAAACTTTTAGTTCATAGCCCGAAATTCTATCTTATAGTTGTTTAGACAACATTATGAAAATGATAGGTTGCTATTCACCATATAGAGGAAATGCTGAGTCACCACTGTGTCTTGTCACAGCCTCTGTGGCCAGGGACAGTTGCCACAGGTGTGTGTGGGTTGTGCTTGGCTGAACACACACATATATATATACAGTTATAATAGAGGGAAACATTCCATGTAGGAAAAATATATCTAAAAACAAAGATGATGTGACTTACCAAATGAAAGTGCTGGCAGGTCGACAGACACACAAACAAACACAAACATACACACAAAATTCAAGCTTTCGCAACAAACTGTTGCCTCATCAGGAAAGAGGGAAGGAGAGGGAAAGACGAAAGGAAGTGGGTTTTAAGGGAGAGGGTAAGGACTCATTCCAAAAAAAGGATGGGTATACACTCGCACACACACACACACACACACACATCCATCCACACGTATACAGACACAAGCAGACATCTGCTTGTGTCTGTATATGTGTGGATGGATGTGTGTGTGTGTGTGCGAGTGTATACCCGTCCTTTTTTCCCCCTAAGGTAAGTCTTTTCGCTCCCGGGATTGGAATGAGTCCTTACCCTCTCCCTTAAAACCCACTTCCTTTCGTCTTTCCCTCTCCTTCCCTCTTTCCTGATGAGGCAACAGTTTGTTGCGAAAGCTTGAATTTTGTGTGTATGTTTGTGTTTGTTTGTGTGTCTGTCGACCTGCCAGCACTTTCATTTGGTAAGTCACATCATCTTTGTTTTTACACACACACACACACACACACACACACACACACATATATATATATATATATATATATATATATATATATATATATATATATATATGTGTGTGTGTGTGTGTGTGTGTGTGTGTGTGTGTGTGTGTGTGTGTGTGTGTGTGTGTGTTAGTCTCCTTTAGAAGAAGGCATTCTGGCCAAAAGCTTGCTTGTTTAGCAATTTTTCTGTTGTGCCTGTTTGCGACTGAACAGCTCCTCTATGTGATGAGTAGCAACCTACCATTTTTATAATACTATCATTTTCCATCCTGGATCTTCCATTACTCAGTATAGTTCCATTACTCAGTATATGTGTTTGTATCAAAAGAAAAAATTACTCAAGAAATTAAACAATAATGAAAAATCCAGAATTGAATAATGACAATGTTATGAAAAGGACAGACTGCCACTCACCATATAGGGGAGTTATTGCACAGACAGGCACAACAAAATGACTATCCATTTCAGCTTTTGGTCAAAAGCCCTTCCTCTAAAATAGAAAACACACACACATTCATGCAAGCACAGCTCATATACACGTGAACACTGTGTCTGGCCACTGAGAATGGACTACAAGCAACTGCACCTGATGGCAGAAACAATCAATGGGTGGTGGAGGTAAGGAGAAGGCTGGGGCAGGGAGGTAGGGGAGCAGCATGAAGGTAGAACATGGGGTAGTGCAGCTTGTGGGAGCATGCAGGGGTGTGGCGGGGACAAAGTAGGACTGCTAAGTGGAGTAGGGTGGTTGGAGCCAAGTGTGAGGGGGGGGGGGGGTGAGGAGGGGGGGGGGGGAGAAGCAGAGAAGTAGAGGAGGGGGAAGAGTGAAATAAGACTGGTGGGCCAACTAGAGGAATATGGAATGGGATATGTGGTTGAAGGACAGGAACTAGCTACATCCAGCACTACACAGTCTTCTATTTCACCAATGCACTCGTATCTTTTTCTCTTCCTCTACTTCTCTCCTTTCCCACTCACCAGCCCCCACAAACCTCCTGACTGCATCTAGCAGCTCCACCCTGTCCCCACCATATCCCTGCCTGCACCCACAAGCAACTAGCAGCACTACACCCTCTCCCACCCTCACGCTGCTCACCTTCCTCCCTGCCCCAACCATCAGGTTTCTGCCTCATCCCCCCGCCACCCCCCCCCCCCCCCCCCAACCACTTTCCCTGCTAACTATGAAGTACATATGTACATATGAGTAATAGTAGTAGAAACACTACTTGAGCTCCTATTAGCAAGTCTATAGGTGGCAGGAGCTGCCATCACTTAAGGCAAAAGCCTTGTCATTAATTATGTCAGAGACATATTTGGTTTTAAGAACATTGTATGACAGAAACAAAGGTAGATGAATTTTTCAGATATGTGCAGTAGATGTTCTGTTCTGTTCTCAGAACACAGGGATAGAGAAGTTAAATATAAATAGTTACAGCCTAGCATAATTTTCATTTCAAGTGAGTGTGGAAAAAGGGGCATTGTCAAATGTATGTAACAGTTTAACAGAAATAAAAATTAAAGAAACAAACAGTTCTTGAGTATATTGGGACCTAGAAACATGTGCTTCTCCAGTGTCGCGTAAGAATACATTTCTCTTAATGTGCAATTACTAAAGAAGGTATGAGGTATATTCTTGCAAAGCAGTGGAGGCTTCTTAGCTTGTGATCCAAAGAAAAACAGTCCGTTTCATCACAGGTTTATTTACTAAGTGTGAAAATGCCACAGAGATGTACCCACATCCAACTGCAGAAGTTACAGGAGAAGCATTATGGTTCATGCTGAGTGTTATATCCTGCTACTAGTGCACGGTAGTATGAGTGTGCTGAATGTGGTGTCACTGCACATGTGTGTTTGAATTGGCTGTCAACAGTGTCAGTGTGGGCTGGCCTCTGGAGATGATCCGTGGGAGGTGTGCATGCAGTGTGGTCTCCACTGTGCCATCTGCTGGTAAAACACACATATATATGCACTGAGCAGCACTAATTGGCCTCTCTATGTTATTCTAGTTTGTACTGTGCACATCAGTTGTTCTGTCTCTTGTGGAGTTCTGAGAGGGTTTTCCATTATTATTCAGAGGTTATGAATATAGCCTGATTTGTGTGACTTGGATCAGTTTTGTGAATTACTTGGTTACTCCACAATTGGCAACAATGATGGGATAGTTTCTGCATGCACAGTCTTTAAGTGCAATTTCATTAGCTTTATTCAGGATGGACACTGTGCTACCAGCCCTGGTTTAACAGCTTACTTTGGCTGTGACCACTTTGTCAGTTTCCATTAACAGACAGGGTACTGTTCCACAGGTCCATCCACCCACTTATCCTGTGTATGATGATTCAGTTAAAAATTGGGAAACTTACAAAAAATGACTCAGACAGCAGTTTTTGGCTTTCAGTGTCACAGACTCAAATTTGTGCAAAGCCATTTTCTCTTGTGGATTCAACCACAGGTATATCAATTACTGTGCCAGCTTGCCCCTTTACTACACTCATGCTCATAAATTAAGGATAATTGCAAATGTGGTGTCACACAATGTGGCACTACACAAAACTGGCAATAATAGGCACATAGGGAACACACATGGCACAGATCTGTAAGTCCACGGTGTTGGTGATAAGTTGAGAAAACTGTCCTGAAACACATGTGCTACCAAACAGCACTGTTTCCAGTGCATGTACCCTGACATCAATATGGGATATGATCACCATGTGCATGTACACAGGCTGCACAAAGGATTGGCATACTCTGGATCAGGTGGTTGGGGAGCTGCTGGGGTACAGCCTCCCATTCTTGCATCAGTGCCTGTTGGAGCTCCTGAAGTGTCCTGGGGGTTTGAAGATGTGCAGCGATATGTTGACTGAGAGCATCCCAGACATGCTTGATGGGGTTTAGGTCTGGAGAACAGGCAGGCCACTCCATTCGCCTGATATCTTCTGTTTCAAGGTACTTCTCCACAATGGCAGCAAGGTGGGGCTGTGCGTTATCATCCAGCAGGAGGAATGTGGGACCCACTGCACCCCTGAAAAGGCAGACATACTGGTGCAAAATGATGTCCTGATACACCTGACCTGTTACAGTTCCTCTGTCAAAGATATGCAGGGATGTATGTGCACCAGTCATAGCCTCACCCCACACCATCAAATCACGACCTCCATACAGGTCCATTTCAAGGACATTAAGGGGTTGGTATCTGATTCCTGGTTCATGCCAGATGAAATCCATTGAGAATCACTGTTCAGACTATACCTAGACTTGTCTGTGAACATAACCTGGGACCACTGTTCCAATGACCATGTACTGTGTTCTTGACACCAGGCTTTATGGGCTCTCCTGTGACCAGGGGTCAGTGAATGCACCTTGCAGGTCTCTGGGCAAATAAACCATGTCTGTTCAGTCATCTGCAGACTTTGTGTCTGGAGACAACTGTTCCAGTGGCTGGGGTAAGGTCCTGAGCAAGGCTACCTGCAGTACTCCATGGCCATCTGCAGGCACTGATGGTGAGATATCGGTCTTCTTGTGGTGTTGTACACTGTGGACATCCCATACTGTAACGCCTGGACATGTTTCCTGTCTGTTGGAATCGTTGCTATAATCTTGAGATCACACTTTGTGGCACACGGAGGGCCCGTGTTACGACCTGTTGTGTTTGACCAGCCTCCAGTCGCCCTAGTTTTCTACCCCTCATAACGTCATCAATACATGTTCTTTGAGCCATTTTCAACACACTCTCACCATCAACATGTCTGAAAACATCTGCACACTTACTCGCTGCACTGTACTCTGAGATGCACCAACGCACCTTTGCATATGTGGACTGCTGCCAGCACCACCGTATGACGACCGCAGGTCAAATGCACCGCACAGTCATACCCTGAGATCATTTAAACTCACAAACCACCCACGAGAGTGTTGTTTCACCATGTATCAGCATTATCCTTAATTTACAAGCATGAGTGTAGAACCAGCAGCTCTTACTTTAGATCACATGTGCAGATTACAAAATGAATGCATGTCATAGTTGTGTGAGTTGAATTCTACCAATGCTGCAAGAAACCAGACCAGTCATATAGAGCCTGGGTAGCCGAACTTCATGGCCTTAGCCATGTCAAATTATTATGGATGCCCATAATGATTCTCAGGCAGTCTCTATGGTGCGTGACACAATTATACTTTTAGCTCAGGAAAAGGAAGAGTACCAGAAGTCTTTACCCACTGCTATCCTTTCCTTGGCAGAAGTGTTGCAAATAGCACAATATTTTGAAGTTTTTCAGGGAGTGTGTGATCAAGAGGAAGTATGAGGTGCTGTGACAGTAGTGTGACAAGATGTGCCCCCTAGGACGACAGACAGCTTACATGAGGAAGCAGCATGGGTGGCAGTAAATATGCAGACCCAGCATCAAGCAGACCAAGGTCAGGCCAAACAGCTGCAACCATCACAGTGCCAGTGTCAGCATTACTGTTTCTGTCTTGTCCTTTCTGTTTTGTCCAGCATGAACATTCGGCATGCCCTAATTGCTGGGCCACTTTTCATGCTTGCCAGAAGAAAGATCACATTGCCTCCGTGAGTCGTTCACCAGATGTTGCTCAGGATATGGACATAGATGGAAACTGTGTGACTCTGATGCTTGTGACTTCTCCCAAGTTGTTTATTGAGTCAAGTGTTTATCACCAAGTGCTCTGACTACAGCTTGACACAGGTGCTGCTGTGATATTATTGAATTCTCAAACCTATGTGAGCTTAGGCTAAATGCTGTTGACACTGCTCATGCAGAAGCTGGTCAGTTATAACAAACAGAACATTGCACTGTTGGAACAATTCATGTCATCTGCTGCTTACAAGTCAGTGGTTCACTCCTTTACATTTTTGGTGGTCACTGATGCCACTGTTGAGAACTTGTTCAGGATGGACGGATTTCAGGCATTCAGATTTTCTATCACTGACAAAGTTTACCTTGTGTCCAATCATGTACCATATTCTCAACTGGAACACTGTGTGAGGAGGTTTTGGACTTGTTTTCAGAAGGTACAGGGCATATTGTGAATTTTTCTGCTGATATTTCTTTGAAATCTGTGGCTCAGCCTCATTTTTGTTGTGCACATCCTATTCCTGTCACCCTGAAAGATTAAGTGAAAGCAGAATTGGACAGACTTCAATCTCTAGGGGTTGTGTAACCTGTTACAGCTAGTGAATGGTTGTCTTTTCTGGTCATAGTTTGGAAGTTGTCAGAGAAACTTTGCTTCTGTGGTGACTTTAGCGCCACTGTCAACGCACAGTCAGGGTTGTGTAACCTGTTACAGCTAGTGAATGGTTGTCTTTTCTGGTCATAGTTTGGAAGTTGTCAGAGAAACTTTGCTTCTGTGGTGACTTTAGCGCCACTGTCAACGCACAGTCAATAATTGATATGCATTCTCTCTCATGCCAAGAGGAATGGCTGGTGAAAATATTGGGTGACCAGTGTTTTCTAAAATTGATTATCTGAAATGTAACAGCAGGTGCCTGTGGGCGAAGAGTCTTGGTGAGTTCTGGTTTTGAATACTCCTTTCAGTCTCTATCAATATTTGCAATATTTACACATATACAGGGTGAGTCACTAGTATTTCCACCAAGAATAACTCCAAAAGTATGATAGGAGCTGAAAAGTTTGTGGGACAAAAGTTGCATGGGACAATGGGGGCCATAATATGATGTTGGTTTTTTGTCGTTAGGTGGGGTCGCTTCAGAGATGTGAAGGTCAACTTTGTTTTTTTAAATGGGATGCTATGGTTTGGTGTTTATTTTCTGTTTGCAGCTATTGAGATGAATCCAGTGATGTGTAACAGTAAGATCTTTGAAGGTCAATGAAGGTTAAAAAGGTGACACGAACATCCATTTACAGAAGGTGTTCGAAGTGATGACCATTGATATCAATGCAGTGCTGCAACCTTCTTGTCATGAATTGAGTGTTATTTCTTATCACTTTGTCATTTATTGAAGTACATGCTCTGACAATTCTCTCACAAAGTTGGCATGAATGTCCATTTACAACAGGTGTTTGAAGTGATGACCATTGGTATCAATGCAGTGCTGCAATCTTGTTATCATGGACTGAGTGGTATTCCTTATCACATCGGCACTCATCGAAGCACATTCTCTGACAATTCTGTCTCACATATCTTCAGGTGTAGTTGGAATGTCTTTATAAACAATTTCTTTTACATATTGCCACAAGGAAAAAACCCAGAGGTGTCAAGTCTGGTGAATGAGCCAGCCATGACACATTTCCTCTGCATCCATTCCAGCAATATGGGAATTGTCTCTGCAACTCATTTCTAGCCATCAGTGAAAAATGTGCAAGACACCCACCATGTTGATACCACACTCTTTTCCTTATTCCTTAATGTATTTCTTTCAATAACAGACCTAATGTTTCTTGCAGAAATGTGGTGTACTTCCTACTATTAAGATTTCCTTCAATGAAGTAGGGGCCCATAATTCTGTCCTCCATAATACCAAACCACACATTCACTGACCACAGTTTTTGGTGTGCAACTTGCCATAGCCAAAATGGATTTTCAGTTACCCAATAATGCATGTTATACAAATTAACATTTCCGTGGTTCGTGAATGTAGCCTCATCAGTAAATAAACTCAAATTAATAAATGTGTCACCTCACTGAATCTGAAGTTGAGCCCATTGGCAGAATTCAATGTGACACATACAATCCATACCAGTTAATTCTTGGTGGAGACTGATATGGTAAGAATGATATTTATAGTGATGCAGAACACAAACAACACTACTCTGGCTCATGCCAGATTCCCCAGCTGTTTGACACATACCACAAGTATCTCGAAACAAAGTGCAAGAGTACCAATTTCCATTTCCTTATTAGTAACTTTCCTTTGCAAGATATGTTTCCCATGTGTTAAAGATCCAGTTGTTCTCGATGTATCATACATGTTTTTAAATGTACAGCATGTAGGGTGAGTATGTTGAGGATATATTTCAGCATATAAGTCTCTAGCTGTCACTGAACTTTGTTGGAATACTCCATAAATGAGAAGCATATCAACTTGTTCTTTGAAGGAATACATCATTCACATTCACTTGATTCGAAGATACTAGTCTTATTAGTGTTGTATTGTGAAACCATCGAATGGTATTTACATGTCAAAGGCACATTAGATGGAATATTTACTATTTGCACAATATACAAGAGAGAATTGTCAGAGCATGTACTTCAATAAATGCCAAAGTGATAAGAAATAACACTCAATCCATGACAAGAGGGTTGCAGCACTGCATTGATATCAATGGTCATCACTTCGAACACCTTCTGTAAATGGATGTTCGTGCCACCTTTTTAACCTTCATTGACCTTCAAAGACCTTACTGTTACACATAATTGGATTCATGTCAATAGCTGCTATCAGTAAATAAGAACCAAACAATAGAATCCCATTAAAAAAAAAAAAATTAACCTTCACATCTCTGATGCGACCGCGCCTAGCAACAAAAAACCAATGCCATATTATGACTCCATTTGTCCCACAAACTTTACAGCTACTATCATACTTTCGGAACTATTCTTGGTGGCAATAGTTAGCGACTCACCCTGTATATGCACAGAGCAGCACTGAGTGTCTTCTCAATATTACTCTAGTTTGTATGGTGCACTTCAGTTGTTCTGCACCTTTTTGGGTCCCGAGAGGCTTTTCCATTATTGTTCATAGGTTATGCATAAAGTCCTATTTGTGTGACTTGGATCACTTTTGTGTATCACTTGGTTACTACAATGTGTTTTACATTTAAATCCCAAGCACGTACATTCCTAGATGAGTCAACTAATATATTATTTTCTCTTACATATACCTCATGAAAAGACCATGGCGAAAAAATTTGAGAGATTCAAGCTCACATGAATCTTACCAACAACTGTTCTTCCCTCAGATGATTTGTGACTGGGATAGGGGGAATATCAGCAGTACACATAGAAGCAAATTTAATAACTGCTAAAACATAGTATAAGATTAGCTGCTATGTGGAGTGTAGCTGTAGATGCAGATACAATGTTTTATAAATATAATACAAGAAGTAGATCAAGATTAAATGTATATGGAATCATGAACCTTGCCATGATAGGGTTGGTTGTGAGCCTCAAAGATACAAATAGCTTCACTGTAGGTGCAACCAGACTAATGTAATGGTTTCTGAAGAGGAACACCAGTGTTTTTAATAGATGCTGGAGTAAGTTTGGATAATAGGCTTACCTGGCTTTCTAACATTATCTTAACATGTTGCTATGTTGGAAGAGTGAAAGGCAGAAACTGAGGAGATTCTTGTGGGCAAAATATTACTCAGGTGAAATAGTTCCCCATTTGGATCTGTGGATGGGAACTCCTGAAAAGGATGCTGTACAAAAAAAAAAAAAAAATAGTTTGGTGTTCTACAGATTGGACCACTGAATGTGAGAGCCTTTCTTGAGATAGGTGCTGAAGAGAATTTGAAAACAGAACTGGACAGATTGAAGTAAGAAACATTATTGAAGTGTGATGTACAGATGAACAATCTTTCTGGTTAGGTAAATACATGGTTACCAACAAAAAATCAAATGAGAACAATTGGGGAATAGGACTAATAATAAGTAAGAAAATGTGAGTGTCAGTGAACTACTATGAAGAGCATAATGAATGTAATATCACAGCCAAGACAGACACAAAGCTAAGACCCAAAACAGTAGTACAAGTATTTGCTTCTAGCTTCAAAGATGATGAGCAGATTGAAAGAATGTGTAATGAGATAAAAGAGGTTATTCAGATTGTAAATGGAAATGAAAATTTAATTGTGAGTGGGGACTGGAATTCACCAATATGGAACAAAAGAGAAGTAAATATAGGGAGAGAAGGGAATAAAAGAGAAAGCTACATGGTTTAATTTTGCATTAATTGTTAACACTTGGTTTACGATTCATGAAAGAAGGCTATACACATGGATGAGATGTGGTGACATTTTAGGTATCTTATACAAGATGAGATGAAAGTTTAGATACCAGATTGTACTCTGTAAAACATTTACAGGGGCAGATGTGATCTCCAACTGTAATTTATTGGTTAAAAACTGCACATTAAAACTCCGGAAATAGGAGAAAGATATGAAATTAAAGAGATGGAACTTAGATTTGTTGAAAGAACCAGAAGTTTTTGAGTGTTTCATTGGAAGCATTAACCAATTATCAATTGCAGTATGGAACAGGAACTCAATACAAAATGGGTAACTTTGAGAAATGAAATGATGAAGGCAACAGAGGATCAAATAGGTAAAAATACAAGTCCTAGTAGATATCATTGCATGAAACGTAAAATATTGAATTTATTTGACAAAAAGACAAAATGGGACAATGCAACATATGAGGTAAGAAAAAGGGAATTATGGCATTTAAAAATGAGACTGGCAGAAAGTCCAAAATTGAAAAGTAGGAGCAGCTAAAGAAGAAATACAAAGCAAAAGAAGCACACATACCTATAGGATGTACACATGCCAAAAATGAGGAAGAGAAGAGAGAAGAGTAGTTGCTGCAAAAATTTCAAGAGCGCAGATAGCAGGCCACCACTAACCAAAGAAGGGAAGGTTGAAAGGTGGACAGAATATATAAAAGGACTATTCAAAGGAAAGTAATCTAAAAAGAAATTTTTTGAAAGGGAAGAAGCAGCAGATGATAGAGGGATTGGGAGATATAATACTACAAAAAGAGTTTGACATAAGACTGAAAGATTTAAGCCAAACCAGGGGAAATATATGAGACAAGTGAAATATCAACAGACTTCAAGAAGAATGTAATAATTCCATTTTTAATAAAGGCAGGCCTGGAGAGGTGTGAATATTACCAAACCACCAATTTGCATAATACTGACATTAATTGTTTACAAAAGATCAATTTGGGTTTTAAAGAAATGCAAGAACATGCATGACAATACTAATACTATAAATTCTCTAAAACATAGACATTATGACTTATCTCTAGAAAAAAGGCTGAAAGAAGGCAAAAACATCTATAGTAGAAAACAACAACATTATGGAGTAACAACCGCAATATGAATTACGATTGTAACATCACAGATGTGGATGTGAACACCATGCCTGGAAACACCGGTACAAAATACAAGGCTGGTAAGCCTATATGTAAAGGACTGTGCTTGCCTAGGCAGGAGAGTGACATCAGGGTGCCATAGTCAGCTGACGGAGCAGGTGGTTATGAAATTTCAGGAGGTAGTAAGGAACTGAGATGCTGGTAGCTTTTCCTCCCACAGTAACAGGTGGAGAATGGTTAGCACAGCTGCTGTGAGGTTACTCAAAATATTTATTCAATACTTGCATGCTAAAATCTCAGTCTCAGCAATGACTGCCACATTTAATCTACAAAGGTCAAAACAAGTCTCTGAGAGATGAGTAGACCAAAACAAATCACTTAATTGTATGATAATTGATAAAAAGTAGTTATAGACTACCTAATCAAACAAACAACAGTGAATGATCCATTAAATTTCGGACATGCAGTTGCACAAATAAAATTTCCTCCACTGATATTTAGTAAGTGTATCATCTGGCTATCCTCAGAGTGAGTCACAAGACTGACAAGATGCCAAGCATGGCCTTATATGCTCCACCACAGTGCTACTCTGCATTCGGGTCACAGATGCTGGTCGGCAGCAAAGAAATATGCTTACACATGCGCTGCCTGTGGCAAAGGCATACCGACATTCGATTTGCTTATCAATGTACAATCAGCGGCAGTGACACCACAAAGACTTCTCTGCAATTTAATTACCCCCAAGAGCCAGATTCCATGCCGTATCCAAATTAAAATCATTATCTCTGTTTGTTAAATTATTAGCTAATCTAATCTCTATAGCTTCCTTGAAGATTGATTCCCAAAAGGAAGAGGTGGATGTTTAAATATTCACATCACTGTAATTCATGGTATGCCCTGTATCAATACAGTGTTTGGCCACAGCTGACTTGTCTGGGTGTAACAAGCATGTGTATCTTTGTTGCTCCACATATCTCTCATGAATGGTGCATGTCGTTTGACCTATGTACAACTTCTCACAATCTCTACAAGGAATCTGATACACACCCACTTAATGAAGCTGTAAATTGTCCTTCACAGAGCTGAGTAAAGCTGCAATCTTCATGGGGGGCTGGAAGATCACCTTAACACAGTGTTTCTCAAGAAAAGGGCCTATCTTCGAGGAAAGAGCACCCACATAGTGCAAAAATGCTCTAGATCTGAAGGAATTATCATCTTCTTCAGATCAGTGTTACCAAAACTTATGTTTATTTGCATTTTACTGAAATTTATTAATATTGTTGTATTTATCAGTGGTACCAATTTATGCAGTGTATCACTATGCCTGAAGTGACTACATGTTGACTTTACATACAATATGATTTGAACAATGGGCATTATTAAAAAGCAGGTTTGTACAAGCCAAGACCATGGACCTAGGTTGTCGCTCAAGGGCAGGCATAGGGGACAGAACTGCAACAATCTATACGCTAATTCTAGACTGTGCTACTACAATGATAAAATATTTTCTGTGTAGCGAACTAAGAGACTGAACAGGGAGCAACCAACACATGGTCTGTCTGCAGTCTGCACTGTTGCTATGAATGACACAACTTGTACATTAACTTATTCACATGTCTATTTCACGTTCTGGAGTTTTTATAATTTGCATTAAGTTGGAACATGGTTTGACTAGTGAATGTTAGGATACACACTAAAGTGAAAAAGTCATGGGATACCTCCTAAGATCATGTCAGACCTCTTTTTGCCCAGCATAGTGCAGCAGCTGGATGTGACATAGACTCAATAAGTTGTTGGAAGTCCCCTGTAGAAATATTGAGCCAAGCTGACTCTGTAGCTGTCCATAATTGCAGGAGTGTTGCTGGTGCAGGATTTTGTGTGTGAACTGCCCTCTCAATTATGTCCCATAAATGTTCAATGGGATTTATGGTGGGTGATCTGAGTGGCCAAATCATTCACTTGAATTACCCATAATGTTCTTCAAATCAATCGCAAACAATTTTGGCACAGTGACATGGCATATAGTCATCCATTAGACCTCCATCATTGTTTGGGAACATGAAGTCTATGAATGGTTGCAAATGGTGTCCAGGTAGCAGAACATAACCATTTCCAGTTAATGATCAACTCAGCTGGACCAGAGGACTCAGAACATTCCATGTAAAGACAGTCCACACCATTATGGAGCCACCACCAACTTGCAGAGTGCCTTGTTGACAACTTAGGTCCATGAATTCATGAGGTCTATGCCACACTCTAACCCTACCGTCTGACCAGGCCTTGGTTTTCCAGTCACATGGAGTGCAATCAATATAGTCATGAGCCCAGGAGAGGCAATGCTGTGCTGTTAGCAAAGGCACTCGCATCAGTCATCTGCTGCCATAGCCCATTAATACCAAATTTTGCCACACTGTCCTAACGGATATGATCATCGTACATCTCACATCGAGTTCTGCCTTTATTTCATGCAATGTTGCTTGTCTGTTAGCACTGACAACTCTATACATACGATGCTGAGAATCATAGAATTTGTGAAAGTACATCTTTCATCAATGGTAATATTTGGAGAAATAGACCACTGATCACAAATTTTATTTACCACATTCCAGTACTTTATTTAAATATTACGGAATTAGTATTAATTTGCAGATGGACATTGTCCCACAGTACCACTTGTGCTTACAATAGCTGGATAGTAATTTTCTGATTGTGAGTCTGTGCCCCTGATCTCCAAGATAAAAAGTTATGAGGCCAAATAATATTTTTATCAGGGATGCAAGGTTCCAAATCCACAGGATAGATTGCTACTCACCATGCAGTGCAGGCACTGAGTGGTAGACAGGCTTCTTTTATTTAAAGATGCAAAGCTGAATTTTTAATAATAAGTAGATATCAATCATGAACATCTTTTATCCCTAATTTTTTGAGCATTGCAGGCTGGTAGTTATCTCTTTGGATCAGTCTGATATTCTGCTCAACTATAGAAAGCATTTTCATTATGAGCCTATACAGGATTAAATATTAAAGAACAAAATTAAATTTTCTGGTTTAATTTAAAGAAAACATTTGATTACTCATGAACTAAACTTTATGTTGATAAAATTTTTCGTAAGGTTATGAAACACACCAATTCATTAAAAAAATTTATTTATTTATTTATTTAGCCATCTGTGGACATTTTAAAAGTATGTATGTTGTCAGTTGCATACATTCATATATTTATACAGTTTGTTGTTACATGTAGTTAAACATTGTGACATATAAGTTATTTACAATCACTTTTGCTTCTTATAAAAATATTGTGAAACAAAAGCTATTTACAATCTTTTGTACTAAGGAATTCACTTATAGTGTAAAAGCAGTGTTCCTCCAAAAACAATTTAAGATTTTTCCTAAAGCGGTACATGTTATCTGCTTCTTTTATTTTCTGTGGCAGTTTATTATACAGTTTTACACCTTCATACAAGAAGCTATTTTGAGTCTGATGTTTATTCTTCCTGTCTAGGTGAAGACAGTGACTTGTTCTTGTACTATAGTTACTTGGATAGCTCAAAAGCCTGTTTTTCATTATTGTTTCTATCACTTTGGAAAAGCATGACAATAGGCCTATTGGTCTGTAGTTCTCAACATTTTCTGTGTCATCTTTCTTGTGAACTGGTAAAATTTTGCATGCTTCAGATAGTCAGGGAAGCAACCAGTTTTGAAAGATTCATTTATGATTTATGTTAGTGGAGCTTTGATACTGTTTATGTATTTTTTCAGCACACACATTGGGATTTTGTCTAAACCTGCCGAGTTTTTGTTCTTTAATTGCTTTACAACATTGCATACTTCCTCCTCAGTAGTTGGAAGCAATACCATTGAGTTTGTTATATGCTTCTGTATTGGTTTATTTATTTATCTCTTGTTCCGGTGATCCATGTTGTGACAGAATCACAGGATATGGAACGTGTCAATTTTACAAGCTCTTGGCCAGAATTTATGGTAATACATAAAACAAAACAAAAACAGTAAACAGTAACTTAGGTCCCACTACAAAAATACATTTTAGAGAGAGATAAAGATTACAAAATAATAAGTGTTACAGAGAAATAAATATTGCAAAATATATGTTTACAATAAAAATATTCAGTATTACAAATACAAATTTGGGCATACATTTGCAATTTACAATACAAGAGATGTTAAACACTGTAGTTCAGGAACTCTTCTAATGTATAAAATGATCCTTACAATAGGAACTACCTTACGGTTTTTTTAAACAGGAGATCATCGTCTACCAAACACTTAATTCTTGAAGGGAGGGCATTAAAAATCTTACAGCCACTGAAATGGATTCCTTTCTGCACCATACTTAGATTTGGCTGTTCATAGTGGATATCATGTTTCCTTCTTGTATTGTGACTGTGATATGCACTATTCAACTTAAAGATCGATTTTTCTTTCCTTATGAATCACATCAATGAGAATATATATTGCGCAGTGGATGTAAGTATTTCAAGATTCTTAAAAAGATTCCTGCATGTGGCTCTAGGATGGACTCCACACATGATCCTTATGGCTCTTTTTTGTACACACAGTACTTTTTTAGCCAGTGGCTGATTTCCCCAAAATATGATTCCAAATGCCTTAATTGCATGAAAGTAATCATAATACTCTGACTTCATGGTTTCCATATTTCTATAAGAAGAAACAATGCGCAATGCATATGTTGCTGAACTTAGTCTTTTGCACAGATCCACGATGTGGTTGGACCAATTCAGTTTGCTATCAATATGCAAGCCTAGGTATTTTGAGGAATCTACACTGGTTATTGTCTGCTCACCTACCTTTACAAATATTTCCTCATCTTTGGATGTTTTGTGGAACTGAATGTAGTTTGTTTTACAGTAATTTAAAATAAGACCATTAATGTTGAACCAGTTCACCATTTCATTTAAAACCTTATTTGCCGTTACCTCAAGCTTATCTTCCAAATTATCAATAAGTAGTGTAGTGTCATCCGCGAAAATAGTGAATCTCCAATATTCCGTAGAGAGAGGAAGATCATTTATAAATATAATAAAAAGTAGGGGGCCCAGAACTGAGCCCTGCGGCACTCCACATGTAATGGTACCCCATTCTGAAGATATTGGGACACCATCTTGACTATCTACTACAACTTTTTGTTTTCTGTTTGACAGATATGAGTCGAGCCATTTCCCTGCTGCACCACTTATACCGATATGTGCAGCTTTTTGTAAAAGAATTTGGTGATTTACACAGTCAAATGCTTTTGTTAGGTCACAAAATATGTCAATCACTTTCAGTTTTTTGTTGATAGATTCCAAGAGTTTGCCAGTAAATGCAAATATTGCATCTTCTGTTGACAAACCTTTCTGAAATCCAAACTGACATTTGCTGAAGCTATTGTGTTCACTGAGATGCTTAACTATCCTGGCATGCATTAGTTTCTCTAAAACTTTTGAAAAGCTTGTCAGTAGTGATATTGGCCTATAGTTAGCAGTCTTATCCCCCTTCTTACACAGTGGTTTTACAACTGCATACTTAAGCCTCTCAGGAACTATTCCTTGCTTAAGTGACGCATCAAAAATGTGGCAAAGGACTTTACTTACATGGCTGGAGCAGTATTTTAACAATTTTTTAGAAATGTTGTCAATTGCAGCAGAGTTTTTACTTTTCAGGGATTTAATAACTCTTTCAATTTCTTGAACAGTGACTGTTTTTACCTTCATGTGTTGCACTAAACCAGGTACTCTAGCTTTCAAAAGATTGATGGCTTGCTTCATGGACCCTTGTAAACCTATTTTTTCTGTTACTGTTAAAAAATTGTAGTTGAATGTGTCTGCAACTGTTTTTGGATCGCTAACAAGATTACCCTCACTTTTGATTTGGATATTTTCACTACAAACTGCATTTTTCCCCGTTTCCTTCTTTACAAATTTCCAGATAGTTTTTACTTTATTGCTCGAGTTGTCAGTTTCTGCATTCAAGCACATGTTCTTTGCTGCCTGAATTGTCTCGTTCAGAACTTTATTGTAGATTTTATAGTGTTGATTAGCATCTTTTGGAAAATTTTTCTGTAAGTTCGTTGCAATGCTGCTAAAGTAGGTATTCACGTAATTTGCTAATTCTTTCAGGTTACTTTATAAGTTTTTCTTATCCCTCATTTGTGTGTTTGTACCTCTCTGCTTCACAGTTCCTGTTTCTTGTTTCACTACAGCCCATGTAGCTTTACTTTTATTATTGGCTAAATTTATGAACCTATCATTGGCTGATTTTTTTGCAGTGTTGAGTATCTTCCTGTAGATCCTTTTGTAGTTTTTGTAATAGTGCAAAGAAACTGGATTACTATTGTCCTTTTTAATGGAGTTTAGGTATTTACAAGTTTGAGCACTTTTTCTAATTCCTTTAGTAATCCATTTATTGTTGGTGGGTGTTCCAATGGGAATTAATGCTTTGGGGAATGTTTCTTCCAATTTTAATTTAAACTCAGACATGAAATTGGAGAACTTGCTATTCCCTTTAGTTTCTACGTATACTCCTTCCCAACTTCCATGTGCCAACTTTAAGGAAAACTCTTGCAAAGCTGATGGAGAGTAGACTCTTTTATACACATGTAGTTTTGATTCTTTTTTTATACAAGCTTTTACTTTTATAATCTGACATAGATGGTCAGACAGTCCCAGATTTTTGACAAGTACATCACAGTTTTCTCTGCCTACATCTGTAGCTACATGATCAATGGTAGATGATGAATATGTGGTTATTCTTGTTGCACAGTTGACTAGTGATGATAGACCAAAACTATGTAGGATATTTATAAATCTGTTACTGGTGTCATATGTTTTAGTTGTATTTATGTTAAAGTCCCCACACAAAAGGATATTATGTTTCAGAGTCAACGCTAATTCTAGGCTTTGTACAAGTTTTGAAAAGAATATCTCTAAATTACCACTGGGAGAACGATATACACATAATGTAGTTAGTTTCTTGGGCATATTTATAGCAACTATCTCTATTGCTGACACTTCAAAGTCATTGTCTACACTTAACATGATAATATCATTTCTGACTTTAAATTCAATGCCGTTCTTAACATAAATACATGATCCTCTACCTTTCATTGTGTTTCTGCAATAAGAACATGCTTGGGCATATGAGGGTAAATTAGTATATAAGATTTCACTTTCTTTACACCAGTGCTCTGTATTACAGATAACAGTGCTGTCTAAGATTTGTAACTCAACTTCCAGCTGTTGCACTTTTGTTTTTCACACACTGAATATTTTGGTGGAGTACTGTTAGACATTTAATGTTACTTATCTTGGTGGCTTCTTTTTTGTCATATATGCAATTAAAAAGTCCTTCAGATGGGAAGGAGGCGTCCTTCTCTGTCTACTTGCTGCCTCAAGGATGGTTGTTTCCATGTCTGCTGATGCTCCTGCTATTGCTGGGATTTCTGCTGTTACTGCTGTCTGTGATGCTGCTGTTGATGATGATGCTGTTGTTGGTATTTCTGTTCTGTTCTGATTATTGTTTGTACTGCTGCTCCTGCTATTGCTGGGATTTCTGCTGTTACTGCTGTCTGTGATGCTGCTGTTGATGGTGATGCTGTTGTTGGCATTTCTGCTTCAATTATTGTTTGTACTGCTGCATTTTGTGTAACTGATATTGGTTATGTTTGTTCTGCTGCTTTTTTTGTTGCTGGTATCATCTGAGATAATCTCCAGTGAAAAAGCTCACAGCATATTGTAAATTCCGACAACAAAATCACTTCCATTTAAATATCAGTAACTGCAGCCAAACTAAGTCTGTAACTTGTCAAAGAAATACACTCCTGGAAATGGAAAAAAGAACACATTGACACCGGTGTGTCAGACCCACCATACTTGCTCCGGACACTGCGAGAGGGCTGTACAAGCAATGATCACACGCACAGCACAGCGGACACACCAGGAACCGCGGTGTTGGCCGTCGAATGGCGCTAGCTGCGCAGCATTTGTGCACCGCCGCCGTCAGTGTCAGCCAGTTTGCCGTGGAATACGGAGCTCCATCGCAGTCTTTAACACTGGTAGCATGCCGCGACAGCGTGGACGTGAACCGTATGTGCAGTTGACGGACTTTGAGCGAGGGCGTATAGTGGGCATGCGGGAGGCCGGGTGGACGTACCACCGAATTGCTCAACACGTGGGGCGTGAGGTCTCCACAGTACATCGATGTTGTCGCCAGTGGTCGGCGGAAGGTGCACGTGCCCGTCGACCTGGGACCGGACCGCAGCGACGCACGGATGCACGCCAAGACCGTAGGATCCTACGCAGTGCCGTAGGGGACCGCACCGCCACTTCCCAGCAAGTTAGGGACACTGTTGCTCCTGGGGTATCGGCGAGGACCATTCATAACCGTCTCCATGAAGCTGGGCTACGGTCCCGCACACCGTTAGGCCGTCTTCCGCTCATATTTTGGGGTAACTCCAAAAAGGAAAAAACTTTTAGAGTACAGAAGCATATAATAGGAGTAATGAATAGTGTAAATTCAAGAACATCATGTCAAAATCTATTCAAAGAATTGGGCATATTAACCACAGCTTCGCAGTATATTTATTCCTTAATGAAGTTTGTTGTAAATAATACATCTCTTTTTCCAGCTAACTGCTTAGTACACTGTATTAATACTAGGAATAAGAACAATATACATAAAGATTTAAAATCACTTACTCTTGCCCAGAAAGAAGTCCAGTATTCAGCAACGCATATTTTCAATAAATTACCAGCAACCATTAAGAGTTTAGTTTCAGACAAGGCACAATTTAAACATAATTTAAAAGAATTTTTGGTGGCCAACTCCTTCTATTCCACCAATGAGTTTCTCAACAAGTGCAGTAGACCATTTTAATGAAAATTTATTATACTTTAATTTTTGACAATACTTAGTTGTAACAGCCAAGTAACTACCTACTGTGTGAATGATGGATGTATCGAAAGCAGATGTAAGTTTTAAGTCTGTAAGTCGTGGAAGTTTAATTTTAAATATTGCACATAATCTGACTGTTCTTAACTGAGGATCACTGAAATGAATAATTTACTTT
Organism: Schistocerca serialis cubense; assembly: GCF_023864345.2. Classification (NCBI taxonomy): domain Eukaryota; kingdom Metazoa; phylum Arthropoda; class Insecta; order Orthoptera; family Acrididae; genus Schistocerca; species Schistocerca serialis. Next base: position 447,772,631 of record NC_064642.1, on the reverse strand, counting down.
AATTTTTGACAATACTTGGTTGTAATAGCCAAGAAACTAGCGAATGTCTGAATAATGGATTTAATAAAAGCAGATGTAAGCATTAAACCAGTAAATATGAGAAGTTTAAATTTAATTCATGTACATAATTTTATTGTTTATTGACTGAGGATCATTAAAATTAATGAAACTCAAGTTTTTCTAGTTACATTTTTGTAATGTGTTTACCTGACATGTTCCACACCCAGGAGGATTCCCTCTTTTATGGGTCTATGGAACGAATAATTAATCTAATCTAATGTAATCTAGAAGTGGCTAACATATAGTGTTTGTTCTGAGCCTGATTCATTGTGAACATAAATGAGAGATGTGTCATCATAAAGCATGTAAGGTAAGAAATTAACCTGATACTCTGTCATTTATGTGCTCTCAGATTAACTACAGGTGCCAAACATTACTGCAGTAGCAATACCTTGCAGTTGTAACATGTGCTTTACTGGAGGACATTGTGCTTCTGAATTATATTTTGTTTATCACAGTAGGTCTGTGTTCTTATTTTCTGCCACACCCTTTTTCATCACGATATTACTTGGTTGATTTGTTGCTTCACAAGATTGCTTGCAGTAAGTAATATCAAGAGTGGGAAAACAAGGCTATCTTTGAGAGGCAAACATCTTTGAGAATGAGACATAACAGACCATTGAAACCCATTTAAAACATGTATTTTGTGAGTCAATTTGAAATAAACATGAATCACTGATGTAAGCAACAGGTAGTGGTAAGGGAAATCTATACTTATAAAAATTGTTACAATGAAACTGTTAACTAAATTATAAGTTAATTGAAGTATATAAGTCCTGCAATTGTTAGGAATATTTAGGTTTAACATAATTAGGTGAAATCTGGAACAAATGATCGAGTACATTGGTCAAAGTCATTTCTTTGAAACTGAGATTGATTTGTGTTAAAGCAGTATCTAAATAAAAGTCTGTGGTATTCAAACAAAAAACCAACTGAGAGAATCAAAATTGATTAGAAAATTAAAGTGTAACTAATGAAAATGTTATAAGTGACATGTAAACATAGGCAGTTCTTTAGGTGTTTTGTCAATAATAAATAAAAGACCTATTTTGCCACATTCAATGGGAGACTTGGAAACATGTACATTGGTAGGAACATTTTCCAAACCATGTATCTTTTGCATTTTATAAAAATAGTAAAAGTATTGTTAACATTTCATATTTGAGTACTTGCACACTCCTAAAATGTTAAATGCTTGAAAATGAATAAATGTATTTGCTCTACAAGAGCCAGTGTAACTGTTGAAATATGTCATTAATTTTGAGGCAACAGATTAAATTGTAATTTTATTAAAAAAACTCTTTATAACACTACTGAGGATTGTTCAGATTTATGTATAAAGGGGCAGGCATGTTGGCATTGGACGGCAGTGTCTTTTGAGATGTTGTGCAAAAAGCACGTAATTGCTTAAGTAAGATGTATGTCAGTGTTGTAAGCATGTCAGTATTTTCGAGTTTTGCCAAAGTAACATAATAATTATGATGTGATATAGAATAAAGTTTCTGAAACATAATGTTTGTACTGGTCATTCTTGGTGTGGAAACCAAGTTATAGTGGACATGAAGGAACACAATGCTTGTGGCAGCAGCAGATAAAAAAGCAGATGGATGAATACACCCTACATAATTATAAGAATTTTTAATAATAATTTCACATGTGGTGGAGGAGCTGGGATATGTCATGATTCTGTAAATTAATCTTACATTTTGTTTCAGAAAAAGTTTGTAATTCTATATTGTATTTGAGGGTTGCCTGAGGAAAACAACGAGATGGTAATCAGCAGCACAGCAACACAAATAACGTAATGATAAATGCATAAAATGAGGTAAACTGAAATAATCAAAAAGCATAGAAGGAGAAAAGTACTGTAAGTACAAATTTTATTTGATTTTTTCGTTACTTAGTTGAAAATTTTTTGCTAGCTTTGGTAATATGGAAGACAACAGGGGGATTGACGAAAATAATCATAATGGTGCAAATGTTAGTGGGGAGGAGATACACCACTGGCCGTTAAAATTGCTACACCAAGAAGAAAAGCTACTCATTTGCATATCACAGCATCTTCTTCCTGTCAGTTAAATTTTGTGTCTGTAGCATGTCATCTTCCTGGTGTAGCAATTATAATGGCCAGTAGTGTAAACGATAATGACGCAAATATTTGCTGATCAATCAATGATGAAGGGAATGTAGTTAACCGAAACAATGGAATTGGGGTTAACAGTGATCACAATAATGTAAGTGAATGTTCACCTTTTTGTTTGTTTGAGTCAAGTGTGTCTGTTTTGGATAGATTAGTTCAGCTAATGGAGGAACAGCAAAAGTCAATTGATGAACATAAAATTTCTCTCTATCAAAAACTTGACATTATTGAAAAGATATTAGATGGATATGGGAACCAAATATGTGAAACAAAAGATAGCTTAGAAAAATGTTGGGTACAAGTAGAAGAAAATGCCCAAAACGTGACAGTTATGGAGGGGGAAATTTCTACTTTAAAATAAGAACAGCAGAATTTTGAAGAAAGGTTAGATTCCGTAGAAAGGAAAGATGGTAGTTTCGAAAAATTTGCAACCTCAGAATTTCAACATTTAAAAAAGTTTAACAAAGATGTAGTGACTAAATTTATCGAGACAGTATACAAAACTTTACCAAAATTGCAAATGATAATTTTACAGAACTAAAAGATGTAGGTACATGTTTTGAGCAAATTTCAAATTTCAATTAAAAAATTCAGGAAATTGAGGACAACTTTCAGCAACTACAATCAATTTTGGAACAATATCAATATCAAAACCTTTTCAGTGGAAGGGAATATACATCCTATCGACTTTATGTTTCAACTTGAAGACAATTTTGAAAGTAGCATGAGTAACAATTTAAAAATTAAATTCATTAAAAACTTCTTGGATAGTGAGGCTCTTTCGTGGGCTAACCAGGCAATTAAACCTGACGTGACTTTTGTGAAATTTAACATGCATTTATGAATAAATTTTGGTCAGAAACTAGACAAGCCAGAATCAAGTCTGAATTCTTAAATGGTCCAAATTTCGAGCATGGTAGTGGTCAAATGAAAACATTTTGTGAACAGCAGTTAAAAACATTAGTGCATTTAGATAAGCCATTAGATGAGATGATTCAAATTGATGCTTCAAAAAGACATTTGCAACAAAGAGTACAGTGGAGTATGGTCTATGGGCCTGACAACACTATTGAGGAATTTTTAAGATATGTTGACAAATTAGACTTAGCCTGGGAAGGAAATGAAAAGTATGATGACAGCAAGATGACAGTAGAAACAGAAACAACAGAGCTTTCAATGATCATTTTGAACATAGGGATAGGAGGGGAGATTTTAGAAATGAAAATTACAGGGGAGAGTACCAAGGGAACAGTAGATTGAGAAATGATGACAGAAGAAATGGGAAAAGAAATGATAGGCAGAGACCAGAGAACAGAAATTTTGAACTAAGAAATAGGCAGTGAGGACAAAGTCAAGGAAATGATGGTAAAAATTTTGATAACAGAAGGAATGGTCCAGGAAACTAAGGCCTGCCTCTTTTGGAGCCTGTCAGCATGAGGCAAATAGAGATGATTTTTATAATCAGGCACATTGTGGTGATTTCAGAAAGGGAAAGGGTAGGGCAAATAGGGCATGCCAAAGCTCTGTACCCAGAAGAAAACCTGAAGTGAACAAAATAAATTTTGATAGGGAATTTTGGGAGAACTTTTTATCTGAGAACAAAGATGAACAAAAGAGGAAAATAAAATCTGAATTTAAAATACAGGAAAACATTTTGACAAATTTCTTTGATAGTAGTAATGTAAGAGAAGTTACTGATAGTGATGAGAACAGATCTGATGGGTATGGTTTAGTGAAGATGTTGAGTGATTGTGAAATCAGTGAAAAAACTGATATTGGTGTTGTATGTATGGAAGCTGATGATTATGTACTTAGAAATGAAAGTGAGGATGACAGTGTTATTCCAGATAAAATTTCAGTAAGCAACAAACAGGAAAAAGATGATGATGTAGTAGAACAGAAGGATCATAATGTTGAAGTTGTTGGTGTATTTGAAGAAGTGTGTGAAGCTGGAGTACAGTGATATTAAGTGTGACGATAATGTTTTTGATGATGATGATGATGATGATGAGGCTGATGATATTGTATTGCTCACAGAATTGGATGGAATGGTATATGCAGAAGTTAAGGTTGATGATTGTATGCTGAATGATTCTGGAAACTCTGATGTAAGCTTGAGTGATGATTTTGGAGCAAGTAGAAAAGTACATGATAGTTTAGTTTTGCCAGTAGATGTTAGTGATATTGTGTCTGAATGTATTAATGAAAATGAGAGAGAAAATTTGATCAGGGATAAAATAGTGAAAGTAGTTAGCGACTATGGTAACAAATCTAACCATAGTGACCAAAGGTTTAAAATCATAAATGAAATTTGCCAAAACGTGTATTTAGGGAAGGAAAGTTGTTTTGAAAATCTAAACAGTCATCTAATAGAAAAATAATCAGTGGATGTATAGAAACAGTAGAAGAAAGCCATGATTGTGACAAAGGTGTGAATTTCTGGGATATAGAGGAGGATCTGTTGTTTGAAAATGAAGTCAATGAAATTGGTAAAGAACGTATAGTACAGATTTCTGATTGTGTAGGAAGCTGTCTTCTGGACACAGGTAGCTCAATTACAGGATTATCAAAGAAGCTAAGAGATAGGATTAAAAATAATGAGAATTTCACAGAATTTCCAGTAACAGGGGTAAGGGGAAAAGGTGCAACAGGAAAAAGTAGTAAATTGATTACCAGACAAGTCTTACTAGAATTTAAAACTAATGATGTGCAGTTTGTACAAGGATGTTTAGTGATTGATGATTTGAATGAAAACTTGATATTGGGTATGAGTTGGATAGTTAAGGCAAAAGTACATTTTATCTGGGCTGACATGAAAATTACATTTGTTGAACCAAAAAGTGGACTTCATGGGGAAGCTTGTATTGTAATGGAAGATAATGGCCAAAGTAATCTGATTAGGGGGATGCAAGAGACTAACGGCAATGGTTATTGTGAGGAAGGGGAAGAATTTTGTATTAATGATAACAGTATTGACTCCTACAGTGAACTGGTAGCTAAAAAAGTGTCTGAAACTGAAAGCCTTAATGTAGAGAACAGAAGAGAACTTGAGGATTTTTTGTGGGATTATAATGACATGTTTGATGTGAAACCTGGGAGAGAAAAAGGGTATTGATGTAAACTGAAATTGAAAGTGCATGATCCATTCTCCATTAAACCATATGCTATTCCCATCTGCAAAAGAAAAGAAGTGGAAAGAGAGTTTCAGAAAATGGAAAGTTGGAAAATAATAGAAAGAAGCTGAAGTTCATATGATAACCCATTAGTAGTGGTTTCAAAACAAGATGGGGATATCCGTTTAGTTCTTGATTCAAGACAACTAAATAGATATTTAGAGAGAGAAACTGACCACCCCGAAAGCATAGATGAACTGCTTAACAAGTTTGAAAATGTAAGGTATATGACTAGCCTTGACTTAATTTCTGGGTTTCAACAGATTGAACTGGAGAGAGATTCTAGAAAGTACAATGCATTTTTGTTTACTGGTAAAAGTTTTCAGTACAGTGTTGTACCATTTGGTTTAAATGAATCTGTAGCAGAATTCATTGGGGGATTAGACTTTGTTTTAGGTAAAGAACTCTTGGAAAAATTAATCATGTATGTGGATGACATTTTAGTATCAAGCAAGACCTGGGAAGAGCACATACAAATTTTGAAGGAAATTGGAGAGAAAATGAGACAGGGGGGTATGACATTAAAATTACAAAAATGTAAATTTGCAATGAAACAATTAAAATTTCTTGGCCATTGCATAAGTGAAAAAGGGATTTTGCCTGATGGAGAAAAGATCGAGGCCATTGCAAAATTCCCAGAACTTAGGAATAAAAAAGATTTGAAGTCATATTTTGGATTAGTGAACTTTTATCGTAAATATGTGAAAACACAGGCACTTAATGCACCATGTTTAAATAATCTGTTAAGAAAAAATGCAGTGTGGGATTGGTCTGATGAATGTCAATTAGCTTTTGAGGAAATTAAAAAGAGTTGATAGAAAGTGAAATCCTTTATAGGCCTGATTTATCATTACCATTTTGCTTCCTGACTGACAGTTGTGGTTATGGTTTGGGGGTACATTTGTTCCAAGAAAAGGAAATCAATGGGGAAATAGAACATCATTCTATAGCATTTGCAAGTAGAACCTTACAGAAACATGAGAGGGATTATATGATTACAGAAAAGGAACTTTTGGCAATAGTATGGGGATTCAAAAAATTTAAAAATTATTTGTTTAGGCATGAAGTCAAAGTCTATACAGATCAAAAAGCATTAACTTACATACAGGAATGTAAATTGTATCATGGGAGAATTACCAGGGGGTCAATGTTCTTACAGCAGCTTAGATATGCAGTTCATTTCATAAAAGCAAAGGAAAATGTAATTGCTGATGCCCTGTCAAGAATGCCAGTGGGAAATGTAAATGATAATGAAAATGATAGTTAAGAAAGAATTTCAAAATTATGTACTTTAAAGATGTGAAAGAAGAAAATGAAAATAGGAAAATCTGTAATCCATTGAGAAGATACCAAAATGGTGACGATCATTGGAAGCTTGTTAAAAGTTATTTAGGGAAGCAAGGTCATGAGAAGGTACAAATGTACTACCAAGTCTTCAAAGGAATTCTGTTTTATAGACACAATCCAGACAGTGATGTATGGAAAGTTTGCTGGCCAGATTCTCACATCAATACTTTGATAAAATATACACATGAAAGTGTCGGACACTGTGGTGCATTGAAATGTATTAAAAAAAACAATAATGTATATATTTTCATAGCACGCCTAGGAGGTTAGGACTTTACTCACCAGTTGTGATTGATGTCAAAGAACAAAAGTTAGTAACAAAACCAACAAGGGTCTTCTAAAAAATGTGATACCTCATGAACAGTCGGACTTAGTGGGAATAGATTTGTATGGCCAACTTCCGAGAGCAAAAGGAGGGTTTCAGTATATTTTTTTGTTATTGTAGATTTATTTTCAAAATATGTAAAATTTCACTCTTTTAAGAAAGCAACTAGCAAAAAAATAACAATCAAATTTGTGAAAGACTACTTTATTAAAGTGGTGTAATCTCCCCATGGAAAATTACCCTCTACCACGCAATAATTAATAATTATCAATCAAATCATCCACATTTATTCACTTTTGGAAAGCATCTGATCGGATTTTCTAGTAATATATGCGCTGACAGCTCGTCGACGCCAAGGTATTTTTCTAGTACGTTTATTCATTGGAAGAACAGAGATACATATATGTATTCACCAGGGTTATTATAGTCGGATAACTAGGACAGCTTCGGAAGTATCTGTTGGAAGATTGTCGGGTTGCTAAAAGAGACATATTTGCTCTTCTTCTCGCTAAAGCGAGCTATTAACGTTTGTGCCACTAGCGGGTTATTTGAAGAGAGGAAAAAACTGTAAATGAAAATAAGTAAGACTTGGAATCAACAGAAAATGGAACATGTAATGGAGATGGATTGAATATACAATTTTCCTCAGAAATAAGGTTTGTGACCCTTTTATTCTAGAGTGAATGACGAATGAGTTCTCTGTCTGAATCATTGATGATTGTCTTGGCCCTGTAATTAGTGGGGAAGTTTCAGTTGTGACGAAGAGAGCCTGCAATCACCGAGATTTTATAAAATCGTCCAGAAAGGCTTCGGACACATCTGAAATTCTAAATCTGTCGTAAAATGAACGAATTGTTCAAACGATCGATTTTCCCAACTGAATGCAGCGCTTAACAATAATAATAGATATAAAGATCTTTTACAGCAAGCCAGCCGCTGAATATTAAGATGAAGGGCTCCACCAGAGATTCTATTGGGCTGAGTTCACGTAATGAAATATTATATTTAAAACTGTATATAGATAAAGGACAGAGAGGGAGAGAGAGAGAGAGAGAGAGAGTGAATGAAATTAGAGAAAATACGCAGAATCCTCCATTAGTATAATTGTTTGCCTGTCTTATCATGAATCAGCCTAAAGATAAAACAGGAGGCCCTTACTTTACTGTACAGGTTTATGTGTGAGAGACATTACACCAAGTTAGCGGCAAGCTGCATTCACATACTTTCATCATTTACAGTATAATCCATTATAATGGCCAATCCGTGACAGGACACGTTTTTGGACGTTGCTAAAATAATTTTGTTCTCTGTTTCATGTGAACTACGACGAGCCAACTTAACTGATGCTTGGAAAAGAGAAGAAATACTCGCAGTCAAATTAAGTGGATCTACAAATAAGAACATAAAACAACATGCTGGGCGCAGAGAAAAGGCCAGATCTATAATTTTATTATTAAAGCTTGCTAGTATAGATGAAGTATATGCTTTTCTATTTAGTATTATTGGATATTTGAACATTGATTAATTGTGTTCATGCTAGATGTAGTTTGATTGACCTGCCCCAGTTGAATTTATCTGTATAAGTACAGTAAGAAACTAGCCACAGAAGTACTCTTGTGTGAACGGAGTTACATATAGTGACAGTAGAAGGAAGATATATATATTGACGGTAGAACATTTATATGGTTTTAACTAGGGCAATGTTTAAGATGAGTCAAGCAGAGCAGAGCAGCACGCAACAGCCTTCAGCTGTTAGCACTGATAATAATGATGCAGTAAGAAGTGTTGTAGAACCGATAGCTACAGATAGCACAATAGAACGCCCTGTAGATACGGAGGGACATGTAACGGCAAGTACGCAACATGGATTAGATCCATTAGTCATTATCATGAGACAGATGCAGATGATAACCGAGAGCATGAATAATATGAATACAAAATTAGCCTCAGTTACTGAAGGGCAGGAAAATTTGAAAACTGAGATTAAGCAGCAGTTACAAGACAGTTTTTCCGAATTAGAGCAGCAGATAGAGATGAAGACCAAGGAACTCAAAGATCAGGCTGAAGAGACGGAACAAAAATTAACTGCACAAATAGAATTGGTGAAAGCTCAATGTGAGGAATCTACTCACCGCGTACGTGTAGAAATGAAGGAGTATGTGGCTATTAAGATAGATACTGTACGGGAACAGGTAGAAATGGTTCTGCAATTAGTACAAAAGCAAGATGCCATGTCATGTGCAATTGCGCAACTTCCTGAATTGGCACGTACGCAGACTAACCTAAAAGAAAGTGTTGAACATCTGACAGAGCGTCAAGACGTTATAGACCACCAAATTAATGTATTAACGGGTAAATTATCCGAAATCACATTAGAAAATAAAAGGCTAATGTGTGAAAATGTTGAGCAAAATGTTAAGGCAGCATTCCAGAGTCTATCTGGCAAACAGGAAGAGAATTTGTTTGCAAAAGGACTTGAGGAAGTGCGACAGCAGTTAGGTGCTGATTTAGAGCATTGGAAACAAACGATAGAAGAGTCGATGCGCGTTTCACAACAAGGCTCAGAACAAATGAATACAGGCCAGCAGCAGAAGTTGGCAGTGACTATAGAGCCAGTTACTGCACATTTGCATACGATACCAACTCGTGTAAGTAACTCAAACATTAAATTGCCACGAGCTAGTTGTTCGCGTGAATTTTTATCTAACGGAGATTACGAAAGCCTTTGCCATGCCGAAGAAAAAATGATAAAGCATCGGCAATTCCAGATTTTTAACACTGACAAAAGGGGGATCCATCCAATTGTTTTTATTCAAAGTTTCAGAGGAGTGCTACCAAGAAATTGGTCGGAGTGGCAGAAGATCAGTTTCGTTACAGGATATATACAAGGTTCGGGGGCGATCTGGGCTTCAGACATGACTTCTGTTTGCTCGACATATGACGATTTTGAGAAGGCGTTTTTAGCAAAGTTCTGGTCAGAAGGGGTACAGGAACGCCTGAGGCAGGAGGTGCTCTACCCAGAGCCTTTCTCCTTTTCAAAAGGAAGCCTTAGGAAGTATTTTGAAAAATATATAAATAAAACAAGATACTGGGACAGACCTATGCCCTTGCCAGATATAATAAACATAATTAAGGCAAGACTACCAACCAGCATCCGGAATCAATTGATTTACGGCAATGATAAAGACTTGGAGTCGTTCCTCATGACGTTAGACCATATAGATATTATCGAAGAGAACAACCATAAAGCCCGTAATAACAGATTCCAATATAGGGAGATAGAACCTCCGCCAAACGATAGGCAAGGGAATGCACAGAGATCGTTAAATAGTGGAGAAACCCCTCAAAATCTCAATAGTAATACCGGCTATAGTCTTGCGAGGGGCTATCCAAGGAACAAGAGGAATGGGAAAAGATACAATCCCGTGTGGGGGAACGAAAGGAATTTCAGACCCAAGCCTGGAATAATAACAGTAATAGAAAGTGGAAACAACCGGGGGGAATGAATTCAAATAATCAACATCAGTGGGGACAGACATCTACGAATCAACCGGTAATTACCGAAGTGACGGACGATGTCAACCAGCAGGCAAATCAAAATCCAACAAACTTGTAAGGACCCACTCGTGCCCCGGAGGAGCGGTCAACAATTGGTTGAGGGGCAACAGGATATGTGTACCCATGCTAACGTATAATGATGGACGATTACTGGCAGATGAACTGACCGAGGACTTAGAACCACAGGATGAGGATAAGGAACAGGTGGCAGTAGCCGAAGTGCAAGTCATTTTGGAGACTGTACCTATAGTGGCGGTTTTAGACACAGCTGCAACCACAAATGTTATTTCGGAGGCTCTATTCAACAAGATCAGAAATATAAGACGAGTACCAATTTTTCCAGTTCAAAATTGCAGAATAATAGGCGCCGTTGGGGCTCAATCGGCTAATGTAAAAGTGCAGTCACTACTTAGTGTAGAAGTCGGAAATGTAGCAATATTAAGCACATTCCTTGTTGTGAAAAATTTGGCGGTAGATTGCATTATCGGAGTCGACAGCCTACGTCAATACGGATGCAGAATAGATTTTAAAACAGGAAAAATTTGGTTAAATGTAAATAAACAAGAAATTGAGTTGGACTTGTTGAAAAAAGAAAGCCTTACCAGAAAATATAATAGTGGGATCAGTGTGCAAGTAATCAGGACGGCACAAAATTCTAAACAGCACGTAATTAATGAGTTCCAAGTCAAAGGAGATTTCGGTCAATTAGTGTGTGAGAAGTTAAATGAATCCGACTGCATTATTGAAGATCAGAAGAAGCAGCTCAAAGAATTATTATTAGCGTATAAAAACGTGTTTGATGAAAGGCCAGGAGTGATTAAGGGATACATATGCCATCTCTACATTAAGCCGCACGAAACGTATTGTAGAACTTTCTATCCTGTTCCCTGGAGGTTAAAGGCTCAAGTTCAAAATGAAATAGATCGCATGTTGAAATGGGGTTTAATCGAACCCTCTACAAGCCCATACTGCTCCCCATTGTTGGTCGTGCCAAAACCAAATGGGACTGTGAGACTGGTACTCGACGCCAGAGAAAGAAATAAAATCATATTTCTAGTGAGAACACATCCGGAAAACGTAGACGAACTTATACAACGGCTCCAGGATGTACAATATTTGACGAGCATTGATTTTCGGAGTTCTTATTGGCAAGTCAAGCTGGATGAGTTATCAAGGAAATATACGGCTTTCATTTATTCCGGAAGAAGTTACCAATTTACTGTAGTTCCTTTCAGACTCAACATTAGTGCTAGAATCTTTATAGCAGCTCTAGATTATGCCCTAGGCCCAAAACTCAGGAAACTGAGATGCCTTGGGAAGAAAAAATAAGACAAGCCATCATAAATATGACGAAAAAGGCTGATCAGAGAAAACAACAATATGACAAATTAATCAAGAGGGTACAGACATACCATGTCGGAGAGAAGGTACTAGTCAAAAGACATACCAAATCATCCTTAATAAAGAAAGGTATAAAGAAATGGGAGTTACTATATACTGGCCCATACATTATCCTACAAATTCCAAATCCTGGGGATTATCTGTTAGCATACCCGGGATCGAACAAAATAAAAGGGTTATTTTCCCATAACGACTTGAAAAAATTTAATGAAGATTAGAAGATAGGGAGGAATGGTGCTGCGAGTGACAGAGATGAACGCTCGTGAAAAACATAACAATAAACTGTGTGTGTAGTGTTAGAAAACTTCAAATTGAAATAGTTAATCAGTGACATAGATTATAGAAATAGTGACTAACTATTACTATTGAGTGTTGTAAAGAAGATAGTGGAGATAGGCTTCACCTGTGGTTTGGGTGAACATGGAACTTTAGCATTGCTAATGTCATCAAGATTTATAAAGGATCTAACTAACCTTCAAGAAGAATGAAATGTTTCCTGCAAATGATGCTGAATAATCAAAAGAGGTTCCGAGTGAATGTTCATATATAGTTTCAAGTGCATGCTTAGATGTGTAAACGTGTGAAGGGATGTGTTGTGGCAGTGAATTGTGTGTGACGGTTAATGCCGCAAAGATAGTTTCCCGCGCAAAACAGTTGACATCGGCGCGAGAGTTAGAATCGATATAGACGACACAGATATGCTTTGTAAGAGACTCGCATCAAACGCGAGGGTAAACTGATTCATGTTGAACTTTAAAAGGAAAAGGAGTTATAATTAGAAGTTAAGAGCTTTTAATTTATTAATGAATGATTAAAGAAAGTAATATTCATAGAATTAGTAGTTATTTAATGGTTCGTGTTCGTTTGGGAATTTTGTTTGAAAATTCCATTTCCATATATGTGCATGTATGAACGCCGTATGAATCAGAGAATAAATGAAAGAAGTGAATCCGCATTCCTCAATGCTAATAACTTTTACATTACAGCAATCAAGCGGAGAAATATATGTATTTAGAATAAAAAGTTTTTGAGTATAGATAAATTATATGACTTTCAAGGAAATGAGGGATTATGTCTTTGTATAAAATGAACCACACTTTCCATTATTCGATGATTTGAATCCAAAATCTACTGTAAGTTGCATGAATCCTTTAAATTATGAAGAACAAATCACTGACAGAAATGTGTCAGAATTTGGACTTAAAAGCACAAGTGGGGATGCAAAGTCAAAAAGAGTATTCAAACGAGAGTAAATATGATGATGCTTTTGGCAACATCATTAGCTAATGGCTAAATTCCTTGAAGTACGTTGTAACAAAAAGGATGCATGAAGCCATAAGGATTTTGCTTTCAAAAAGGAGAATCTTGGACGGTGCAACCTAACCAGTTCTCTTACAGGAAGAGTTTCCCTTTTGGTCATTGCTAACTCTTTTGGAATGAATGTTGCATGTGAATTCGAGTATCCCTGTCCCTTCTACTCATCCCATTGTGGGCCGCGTAGAAGACCGACTACAAAGTGGGCCGCGTAGAAGACCAACTACAAATGTGGACGTCGGGGAAATGCAAGACCCGGGGGAGTTTTACCACCGCAAGAGATTGTCCTAGGAACAAGATTGTAAAACGAAAACTTATGTTATTTATTGTAAAATGTTTTTTTTTGCTAGAGGCACAAATCACTCTTCTCCAAATCGTGATATAAATTGATCCCTGTCTTTCCTTTAGAGATCTATTTCAAAATTTTTTTTTCTTCTACAGGCTTTCCGATCTTCTATGTACCGTAGGCTGGGGGTCTAGGCTTAAGAGGTTTTCCAAGGTTTCCCTGCTTAAGAAAGTTCCCGAATGGGTAGACCCTGATAACAGTTTCATGAAAGATCATCTTCCTTGGTTGTGTACAGCAAACATAACACCTAGATGCACGTAAAAGCAATACAGCCGCGGTACCTGTCTCTTCATTTCTTCTGTTTTCAACATTTCTTTTCTTCGTCTGTCTTAAACATAATATTCTTTTTCAGTCGGAGGACTGACAATCATCACTTCCAGGTTATCCACACTAATAGATAGCTCGCGAAGTGTGTTCGGTAAATCGAAATTGAGCTCACAAACTTCGCTCGCTGCGAGGGGCATTGTAATCTCCCCACGGAAAATTACCCTCTACCACGCAATAATTAATAATTATCAATCAAATCATCCACATTTATTCACTTTTGGAAAGTATCTGATCGGATTTTCTAGTAATATATGCGCCGACAGCTCGTCGACGCCAAGGTATTTTTCTAGTACGTTTATTCTTTGGAAGAACAGAGATACATATATGTATTCTCCAGGGTTATTATAGTTGGATAACTAGGACAGCTTCGGAAGTATCTGTTGGAAGATTGTTGGGTTGCTAAAAGAGACATATTAGCTCTTCTTCTCGCTAAAGCGAACTATTAACGTTTGTGCCACTAGCGGGTTATTTGAAGAGAGGAAAAAACTGTAAACGAAAATTAAGTAAGACTTGGAATCAACAGAAAATGGAACATGTAATGGAGATGGATTGAATATACAATTTTCCTCAGAAATAAGGTTTGTGACCCTTTTATTCTAGAGTGAATGACGAATGAGTTCTCTGTCTGAATCATTGATGATTGTCTTGGCCCTGTAATTAGTGGGGAAGTTTCAGTTGTGATGAAGAGAGCCTGCAATCACCGAGATTTTATAAAATCGTCCAGAAAGGCTTCGGACACATCTGAAATTCTAAATCTGTCGTAAAATGAACGAATTGTTCAAACGATCGATTTTCCCAACTGAATGCAGCGCTTAACAATAATAATAGATATAAAGATCTTTTACAGCAAGCCAGCCGCTGAATATTAAGATGAAGGGCTCCACCAGAGATTCTATTGGGCTGAGTTCACGTAATAAAATATTATATTTAAAACTGTATGTAGATAAAGGACAGAGAGAGAGAGAGAGAGAGAGAGAGAGAGAGAGAGAGAGAGAGCGAATGAAATTAGAGAAAATACGCAGAATCCTTCATTAGTATAATTGTTTGCCTGTCTTATCACGGATCAGCCTAAAGATAAAACAGGAGGCCCTTACTTTACTGTACAGGTTTATGTGTGAGAGACATTACACCAAGTTAGCGGCAAGCTGCATTCACATACTTTCATCATTTACAGTATAATCCATTATAGTGGTTATACCAAATGCAATTTATCAGACAATGGGAGTCAGTTTACTTCAAAGTTTTGAAAGGAATTTGTAGAATAGTATAATACCAGACATATCCGAAGATTATTTAGAACTTACTGTCATAAAGAACATACTAACTGGTTAAATTATATTAATGATTTTGAAGATATTATGAATAGCTTACAACATATTACCACAGGGTACTCTCCTTACGAGATCATGTTTGATCAAAAGCCATGTTACTTAATTAAAGAACTTTGAGTTCCTAGCATGTAATAGCATAACAGCAGCTGAAAGAGAGGAAGTAGTTAGAAGAACCATGAATGACTATTATGAAAAAAGAAAGAAATGGCATGACAAGCACATAAAAAACACAGAATTCAAAGCTGGAGATCTAGCTTTGACAAAAGTTACACCAAATCTAAAGCTCTAAATAATGAAATTACAGAATTCTTTGATATTTATGTAGGGCCATTTGAAATTGTTGAATATCCACATCCAAATGCATATAGACTTGTATATCCAAAGTCCAAAAAGTTATTTGGACTTAGGAATGTTACACAGCTAAAATTGTACAGACAACCTTAATTTCCTATTTAGCATCATGATATTTGTTCTTAGATATTTGACACACCATCAGAAATTTATTTCAAATGCATCTTACATTACACAGTCAAGATCATACTGCATAGTTTAGCAAACCCTATGGTGAGTGCTTTAACCCAGAGAAAGTGAAATAACTAATAGAAAGAAATTTATTCTCATCTCTGTTATCACTGAATATTTGAACATTTTTTAAAAATTCTTATATCAATTGTGAATTACAAATTAAAAAGTGATTTGTGGAGTTGGAATAGTTGAGACTACCTTTTGTGCACTGTATAGTCAAGGCAAAATCTGAGGGGGAAAAATCCTCTCAGAAACATTTTTCCATTAAATTTTTGGTGAAATTTAACAGGTAGGGGATCTGTGGTACTTTCATAGATACACCATGTGGCATAAGGTGCCTTGCCCCAGCCAGTGACTTCATATTTATTTTATGGAATCACTCCTCTTCTACTATCCTATTTAGCTAGTAAGAGCAGTTGATTTCTTCTACTATCCTAGGGTATACAGTGTGCAACATGTAAGACACAAGACTATATCTTGACCAGTCACTTAACTTAGTGTGGGAAAAGCAAACAACACCAATTCCACTTTTTAGTAACCAGTGTTTTCAAAAATGATGTACATTTTTCTTATTAAGATTCAACATGCAGTAGTTTGCCACTGTGTACCAGTAAAATGTAAGAAAGATTTTTGTGGTAAGCAGTGATAAGATTTTATGTTGATTTTGTAAGCCATGCCTATGAAATGTAAGAAAGGAGATCTTAGTTTTGAAACGAACTGTGTTTGGTTATGACTAGAGATGTTTTTCTCATGGAGATAAGTGCATGATAACTATATATGTAACCATAAAATGTTGTTGTGGTAGCAGAGTTGCAAATGAAGTGGATTATACATTGATATTTGCAATTTTCGTTTATGATGATGATGATGATGATGCATTTATGATTGTAATGGAGGTTTAGGGAGGTTAGGACATGATATTGGGGCACTTTGTTTTTTGTTGAAGTTTAATTTCTTTGACTAAGGAATATCTCATACAAGTTGCTTGGCAACCTCCTTTGAGTGATATGATACACACTGCAATCAACAGATTAACTTGATCCATTTTAACTTTTGCAACTGTTGATGTATTGTTAGATGTAATATAATTCCCAATACTCATTTATTGTCTATGCATTCTCAAACTTACGGTTGTTTATCTACACAGTCTCCTGCTTGAAGTACCCTTTACCTCTACTATATACACTATTACTTGAAGTTGATTTTTTTACATGAAATACGTCATTGGACTTATACCTTACATATGCATTGTCAATTGGAAGGAGAACGTATGTGATGAGTGGACCAGAATTCTGTAACTTGATTTTGTATCTCTCAGACCTGCCTCCTGAAAGAAAATACTGGCCAGAAATGATACATATTCATAAGTGAAACAAAAACACAACAAACTCAAAAAGGTGAGATGTGGCGATGACTCATGCCTATGTTATGCTGGAATATTATAGATGATGGTTTGACTCATCCCAATTTTTTTAAAAAAAAAAAAAAAAAAAAAAAAAAAAAAAAAAAAAAAAAAAAAAAAAAAAAAAAAAAAAAGGTTATATAATTTTTATAATTTTTCTTTCCCACTTTCCACACCTGGCTTTAAGGTGTCTAGCAATTCTAATTCTGACAAAGTGATATTCATCAGACGTTGTTTCTTGTGGCAAACACACTATCCATTTAAAAGAAAAATGAAATAAGTTTGTCTTTCCTAATTATGCATGAGAAACTTCTTCTCAAAATGAGAGCATTTTTCGCACTTGAATGATCAGCCCAGAGAAGCATTCCACTTTGTTTATTTATTGAGCTGAAACTTATAGTGATTTGATATGATATTTGTGTGCCTTTTTGT
This sequence comes from Schistocerca serialis cubense, assembly GCF_023864345.2. NCBI lineage: Eukaryota > Metazoa > Arthropoda > Insecta > Orthoptera > Acrididae > Schistocerca > Schistocerca serialis. Next base: position 447,754,950 of record NC_064642.1, on the reverse strand, counting down.
ATATTTTCATGTTTATGTATTAATTATGTTTGATCTGAACCAGATATCACAGGAACTGCTTGGAAGTTAGCTGGTTATATCTAGCATTTGATACTTGTATTAATCAATACAAAGTTAAATATTTCAATTACTGTGTCTAGCAGAATACTATTGTTAACCCTTCATCGATCAGTTAATAGACAGTGTTGGGGTTAATTTTCGGGCACTGGGAAGATGAAGCTGTGGCAAGTCCATTCTGTAGGGAATGCCGAACACACTTCTCCCTCTGGCGCCACAGTGAAGAACTTGAACAGTGGGGGGCCTGGGTAGGGGGATTTCCTGCCTTAAGGGTCTGCCATCTTTTCTTCTCTAGCTCCAAAACTCTGAATCTTCAATTTCATTTCTCACTTCTCACCAGAGTACCAAGCTGTCCTTCTCTGTGTCCACATGCATATGTCTCTATTGCTGAGGCCCTTCTCATTTGCTGTGTCAGTTCTTGTCTTTATGACTAAAGCCTATTGTAAAGGAGGATCTGGAAAACAAGCCAGCATTTCTGCATTACTAAATGTACTAAGTTTCAAAGATGTCATATGTATAGATAATCTTTGATATAATTATTCAATTATGTTTCATTTTGTTGTGTGTTGGAACCCAAAGTGGTGAAGAACCATATTTCAAGAAATTTCTTGTATTATAAAGTGTAGTACCATATTATAAAAATGTATTTGATGAACCAAAAATCTTGAAACAGTCTGGGTGCTGTGACTTAATCAATATTTCTACATGTAGTCCATGTGGACTCTGTGGAGAATTGTCTTTTAGTCAGCCCCAGATGGTAATGTGTAGAAGTGTGATTATTCAGTAATGTATGTGGACATTAGTGTAAAGTGTAGAGACTAGTGCAATAGCGCTTGAGAATTTTGTACTACTTATATAATTTGAAATCAAAAGTTACAACTTTACTTCATGTAGTTAGTAAGAATATATTTTTAGTGATATGTTATCAAAGAACAAGTTAAAATTGCAAAATGAGATTTAAGACAGGAAATATTTAAATATGATCAGTTGGAATTTTGCTGCATTGAACAATTCTGTTCAAAACAATCAATTACATGAAATATGATGGTCATAAAGAGTGGAATATGAACCACATTCCAGGTTTTGCAATGAAGAATTTCTGACAAGCAGAAAACCACTTTAAGCTTCAGTTCAGTGCTCCTCATTAGATGTGGAGGAGACTGAACACCTTGGTATATTGTGGTCTAATGCTGTGCATTACTAAGAACAACTTGGTGCACCTGCCTATAATAGGAGGTTACCAAGTACAATGTCCATCCCCAGTAGCTGAGTGGTCAGCATGCCAGAATATCAATCCTAAGGTCCCAGGTTCAATTCCTGACTGGGTTGGAGATTTTCTCCGCTCAGGGACTGCATGCTGTGTTGTCCTAATTATCATCATTTCATCCCCATTGATGCGCAAGTCACCGAAGTGGCGTCAAATCAAAAGACTTGCACCTGGCAAACGGTATACCCAATGGGAGGCCCTAGTCACACGACACTTACATTTTACCAAGTACAATCTAATATGGATTTTGAGTATTGTAGTATCCGATACTAATGTTTGTTCCACAATGCATCAACAGTATTGCAAAAGAGTTATATACACCAGTGTCTCCATTGCACTCAGGAGAACCTGGAGGCTCTAGTGACTGACATAAATAGTCAGAAACAAGACTAATTCAGCTAACTTCCATTATATAATTTTTCTGATTGAAATAGATTTACCTCATATGCATGCTGACATACAAGCTACAGACAATCCTGTAAATTAACTTGTTCTTTCTTTGCACTATTTATCACTATTTTGTCTGATCCAGTTGAAACTGATACAAAATAATTTACGATAATCTTACATATTTAATTAAATGTTGTGTGACAAGGGCCTCCTGTCCAGTAGACCGTTCGCCAGGTGCAAGTCTTTCGATTTGATGCCACTTCAGCGACTTGCCTGTCAAGCATATTTAATTGAAAACATAGTTAAAGTTCACTGTGATGTAGGTGTACACTTCATTTTGGAGACTAAGGAGAAATCTGATCTCATATCATTCATAAATTGCTAATCCATCCAATTGATTGTAAAATGAGTACTGTTACGTGGATCTGCCAGAGAAGGTTTTGTTCAGCTTTTAGTTGCACAAATCCTTTTGGAGGTTGTTGAGACATAAAAGTTCATTGAAATCCATTTAAAACACACATTTTTCGAGTCAATTTGAAATAAACAGGACTCACTGATGTAAGCAAAAGGTAGTGGTATAGGTAAACCTATACTTATAAAAATTATTACAATGAAACTGTTTAATAAATTATAATTGTATTGAAGTATATAAGTCCTGCAATTGGTAGGAATATTTAGGATTAATGTAATTAGGTGAAATCTGGAACAAATGATCTAGTACATTGGTCAAAATCATTTCTTTGAAATTGGGAAGGATTTGTGTTAAAACTGTACCTTAATTAAAGTCTGTGGTATTTAAACAAAAAAACCAACTGAGAGAATCAAAATTGATTAGAAAATTAAAATGTAATTAATGAAAATGTTATAAGTGGTGTGTAAACATCGGCAGTTCCTTAGGTGTTTTGTCAATAATAAATAAAAGACTTATTTTGCACATTCAATGGGAAACTTGGAAACATGTACATTGGTAGGAACATTTTCCAAACCATGTATTTTTTGCATTTTATAAAAATAGTAAATGTATTGTCAACATTTCATATTTGAGTATTTGCACACTCTTAAAATGTCAAATGCTTGTAAATCAATAAATGTATTTACTCTATAAGAGCCAGTTTAATTGTTGAAATATGTCATTACTTTTGAGGCAACAGTTTCAATTGTAATTTTATTAAAAAAACTCGTTATAACAATACTGAGGATTGTTCAGATTTACACTCCTGGAAATGGAAAAAAGAACACATTGACACCGGTGTGTCAGACCCACCATACTTGCTCCGGACACTGCGAGAGGGCTGTACAAGCAATGATCACACGCACGGCACAGCGGACACACCAGGAACCGCGGTGTTGGCCGTCGAATGGCGCTAGCTGCGCAGCATTTGTGCACCGCCGCCGTCAGTGTCAGCCAGTTTGCCGTGGCATACGGAGCTCCATCGCAGTCTTTAACACTGGTAGCATGCCGCGACAGCGTGGACGTGAACCGTATGTGCAGTTGACGGACTTTGAGCGAGGGCATATAGTGGGCATGCGGGAGGCCGGGTGGACGTACCGCCGAATTGCTCAACACGTGGTGCGTGAGGTCTCCACAGTACATCGATGTTGTCGCCAGTGGTCGGCGGAAGGTGCACGTGCCCGTCGACCTGGGACCGGACCGCAGCGACGCACGGATGCACGCCAAGACCGTAGGATCCTACGCAGTGCCGTAGGGGACCGCACCGCCACTTCCCAGCAAATTAGGGGCACTGTTGCTCCTGGGGTATCGGCGAGGACCATTCGCAACCGTCTCCATGAAGCTGGGCTACGGTCCCGCACACCGTTAGGCCGTCTTCCGCTCACGCCCCAACATCGTGCAGCCCGCCTCCAGTGGTGTCGCGACAGGCGTGAATGGAGGGACGAATGGAGACGTGTCGTCTTCAGCGATGAGAGTCGCTTCTGCCTTGGTGCCAATGATGGTCGTATGCGTGTTTGGCGCCGTGCAGGTGAGCGCCACAATCAGGACTGCATACGACCGAGGCACACAGGGCCAACACCCGGCATCATGGTGTAGGGAGCGATCTCCTACACTGGCCGTACACCACTGGTGATCGTCGAGGGGACACTGAATAGTGCACGGTACATCCAAACCGTCATCGAAGCCATCGTTCTACCATTCCTAGACCGGCAAGGGAACTTGCTGTTCCAACAGGACAATGCACGTCCGCATGTATCCCGTGCCACCCAACGTGCTCTAGAAGGTGTAAGTCAACTACCCTGGCCAGCAAGATCTCCGGATCTGTCCCCCATTGAGCATGTTTGGGACTGGATGAAGCGTCGTCTCACGCGGTCTGCACGTCCAGCACGAACGCTGGTCCAACTGAGGCGCCAGGTGGAAATGGCATGGCAAGCCGTTCCACAGGACTACATCCAGCATCTCTACGATCGTCTCCATGGGAGAATAGCAGCCTGGATTGCTGCGAAAGGTGGATATACACTGTACTATTGCCGACATTGTGCATGCTCTGTTGCCTGTGTCTATGTGCCTGTGGTTCTGTCAGTGTGATCATGTGATGTATCTGACCCCAGGAATGTGTCAATAAAGTTTCCCCTTCCTGGGACAATGAATTCACGGTGTTCTTATTTCAATTTCCAGGAGTGTATATATAAAGGGGCAGGCATGTTGGCGTTGGATGGCAGTGTCTTTTGAGATGTTGTGCAAGAAGCATGTAATTGCTTAAGTTACTGTGGACATGAGGGAACACAGTGCTTGTGGCAGCAGCAGATAAAAAAGCAGTCGAATGAGTACATCCTAAATAATTATAATAATTTTTAATAATAATTTCACAAGAAATAAAATGGTCATGGTCCACAGTGTTCATGACACATAACAAATGTTAGGTGGATGTTGGCCTGCTGCACACCTGATTTAATACAATCTGTATGGCACCAAGACTCTCAAGTGACTAACCACTGGCCCCGATACATTAAGAGTAGTATGCAACTCATCTTGTATCACATTACAGCATTCGGTTTAGTTATAATGGTAGTCATATGGAATAACTCTCAAGAGCAATAAACTGCTCCACCAACCCTTCTAACTCCCAAGGTCAGGTAAAATGTCAAAGCCATACTGAAGGTCTTCTTTGACTTTGAAGGATTAGTTCATCATAAATTCATGCCATAGGAACAAACAATTAATCAATGGTACTATCAGAACATGTTGTGATGCCTGCGATAAAATGTGATAAGGAAATGGCCTGAAATGTGATGAGACAATTCATGGTTCTTGCATCTTGATAACACACCTGCACATTCATTCCTGTTGGAGCACAACTATTGCACAAAAAATGGTCTCACTGTGCTGCCTCATCCTCTGTACTCTCCAGACCTGGCACCAGTGGATGTTTTTTTTTATTTCCAAAGTCGAAAACACAATTGAAAAGACAAAGCTTTGCAACAATAGATGAGAGAAAAGAAAATTCACAGATGGTGCTTCACACCATCTAGCTAGAGTCATTCCAACACTGCTTCTGGAAGTGGAAACAGTATTGGAAGTGGTGTATCAATTGTAGAGGAGACTATTTCAAAGGAGACCATGCACAATAAGTACAGAGCAAGCATAGAAAAATTTTGTGGACAAAGTCCTGGAATTTTTGGAACAGACCTCATATTTATTATTTAACAAACCAGTTTTTGGCTGTTTGCCGAACATCATGTACAAAGGTAAATATATGTCATTGTTAATTTTGTGAGCTCAAAGATTCTCAGTTAGGTACATATTAGACAGTGAAGTGAGACAGGAAACTAGTGACATGCATCTAACGTAAAAAATGAATTAACCGACCCCTAGTAAACAACTTTCAGAAACAACAAAAAAACTAAAGTTTGCAGAACAAGTGGCTAAACTTTTGGGCCTAGGAACAACTAATGAATAACAAAGTGTACTAGGATACATTTTCAAACATGCTCTGCCACAAAATGTTTCAGAAATTGAACTGGAAGAAATTAAAATAGATCTAGAAAATGCATTTGGTGATGAAATCTCCACTGAACGTCTAATAACCTGCAAACTGGATAAATCTCACTTTTGTTTTTAGCACTTCATCACAAGAAGAAAGAAGAGTTTTAAACAATGTGGGAATTTCACTGGTTGAGTAAAAAGTTCAAATAAAGTCAAATTCCATCCAGTGCCAACCTAATTTATTTTGATGTCAGCAGATAATTTGCTGATATACCAGTTCAGGTGTTCATAAATAATCTCACAGACTTACTTGATAAACTAGAAGTTTGCCTAATTGTAACTGATAACATAAGGTTGGCAACACAGATTTGCTGAACTCAAAATTATTTTCTTTCTGCATTGGGCCCAATCGACCACAGACAAAAACCATGCATGTGTGAGTTGTGCATCTCTGAGTCTGTGTGTGAATCTGCAACTCAATCCCTCCTGTGCGTAATGAGTAGTTATCTTTTCACAATGTTGTTTTTCCTTTCTAATGGTAAGCAATACAAACAGTTAGATAATCGAGATACGGGATCTCCTCTCAGTCCAGTCCTAGCAGCAAATATCTTTATGAATAATTTGAAAAACGATTTTTGGAAAATTATTCATCCCCTTCTAATGTTAGTTAGTGTTTTTGGTATGTTGCTTATAGGTGGGTATTATCAGACAATTTCAAATAATTACATTACAAGCAAAACAACATTAAATTCGTAATGGATTTTGGGGATAACTCCAGTGACCTGTAAGTATGCCTTTCACCCTAATGAGTGTTGAAAACTTCCACACAGAATTAAACAATGGAACATCCAGGATGTAATGTAACAATATTATGAGAAGCAAAGTTGCTACCTACCAGATAGGGGAGATGCTGAGTCACAGTTAGGCACAACAAAAGACTCACAATTAAAGCTTTCAGCCAAGGCCTTCATCAACAATAGACACACATACACACACTCGTGAAAATGCAACTCGCACACATGTCTGCAGTCTCAGGTGAGTAGCAGCACCAGTGCATGATGGGAATGGTGACTGGGTGGGGGTAAGGAGGAGGCTGGACTGGGGAGAGGGAGGGATATTATGGTGGGTGTGGCTGACAGTGAAGTGTGACAGGTTAAATGGAGGGCAGGGGAGAGGTGGGGAGGATGGGGGGGGGGGGGGGGGGGAGAGTAGTGGAAAAGAAGAGAAATCAAAAGACTGGGTGCAGTGGTGGAATTACAACTGTGTAGTGCTGGAATGGGAACAGAGAAGGGGCTGGATGTGAGGAGAGTGACTAATGAAGGTTGAGACCAGCCGGATTACAGGAACGTACAATGTATTGCAGGGAAAGTTCCCATCTGTGCAATTCAGAAAAGCTGGTGTTGGTGGGAAGGACCCATATGGTAAAGGCTGAGCAGCAGTCACTGAAATGAAGGATATCATGTTTGGCCATGTGTTCAGCAACAGGGTGGTCCACTTATTTCTAGGCCACAGTTTCTTGGCGGCCATTCATGCGGACAGACAACTTGTTTGTTGTCATGCCTACCATAGAATACAGCACAGTGGTTGCAGCTTAGCTTGTAGATCACGTGACTGGTTTTTACAGGTAGCCCTGCCTTTGATGGGATAGATGATGTTAGTGACTGGAGTGGAGTAGGTGGTGGTGGGAGGATGAATGGGCCAGGTCTTGCATCTAGGTCTATTACAGGGGTATGAGCCATGAAGTAAGGGATTGGGAGCAGGGGTTGTGTGAGGATGGACAAGTGTATTGCATAGGTTTGGTGGACAGCAGAATACCACTGTGGCAGGGTTGGGAAGGATAGTGGGCAGGATGTTTCAGGGCACAATGAGAGGTAATCGAAACCACAGTAAAGAATGTAATTCAGTTGCTGCAGTCCTGGGTGGCACTGAGTTATGAGGGGAATGCTCCTCTGTGGCCAGATGGCAGAACTTTGGGAGATGATCGAAGACTGGAAAGATAAGGCACAGGAGATTTGTTTTTGTACAAGGTTAGGAGAATAATTAATTATTTGAAACTTTCTGGCAGATTAAAACTGTGTGCCAGACCAAGACTCAATCTCAGGACCTTTGCATTTCATGGGCAAGTGCTCTGATGTCTGAGCTACCCATGCACAATTCACGCCCAGTCCTCACAGCTTCACTTCTGCCAGTGCCTCGTCTCCTACCTTGCAAACTTCACAAAAGCTCTTCTGCGCACCTTGAAGAACTAGCACTCCTGGTAGAAAGGCTACTGTGGAGACATGGCTTAGCCACAGGCTGGGGGATTTTTCTATAATGAGATTTGCACTCTACAGTAGAGTGTGTGCTGACATGAAACTTCCAGGCAGATTAAAACTGCATGCCAGACCAAGACTCGAACTCCTCAGTGCTAGTACTGCAAGGTTTGCAAGAGAGCTCCTGTGAAGTTTGGAAGGTAGGAGACGAGGTACAGGCCGAAGTGATGCTGTGAGGATGGCATGTGAGTTGTGCTTGGGTAGCTCTGATGGTAGAGCACTTGCCCACAAAAGGCAAAGGTCCCGAGTTCGAGTCTCGGTCCAGAACACAGTTTTAATCTGCCAGGAAGTTTCATATCAGTGCACACTCCACTGCAGAGTGAAAATCTCATTGTAGAATTAATTAATTATCCTCCCAAACTTGTAGAAAAGCAAATTTCACGTGCCTTATCTTCCTAGTCTCCCACCACCTCCCAAAGTCCCACTGTCCGGCCACAGAGGAGCATTACCCTCGTGACTCAGTACCACCCAGGGCAACTGAATTACATTCTGTACCATGGTTTCCATTGCCTCTCGTTGTGCCCTGAAATGAGAAACATCCTGTCCACTGTCCTTCCCAACCCTCCCACAGTGGTATCCTGCTATCCACCGAACCTAAACAATATACTCATCCATCCTTACACAACCCCTGCTCCCAATCCCTTACCTTATGTCCCATACCCCTGTAATATACCTAGATGCAAGAACTGTCCCACACTTCCTCCCACCAGCACCTACTCCAGTCCAGTCACTAACATCACCTATCCATTAAAGGCAGGGCTACCTGTAAAAACCAGTCACGTGGTCTACAAGCTAAGCTGCAACCACTGTGCTGTATTCTATGTAGGCATGACAACAAACAAGTTATCTGTCCACATGAATGGCCACTGACAAACTGTGGCCTAGTAACAAGTGGACCACCCTGTTGCTGAACACACGGCCAAAAATGATATCCTTCATTTCAATGACTGCTTCACAGCTTGTGCCATATGGATCCTTCCCACCAACACCAGCTTTACTGAATTGCGCAGGTGGGAACTTTCCCTACAAGACATCCTAAATTCCTGTAATCCTCCTGGCCTCAACATTCATTAGTCACTGTCCTCACCCATCCAGCCCCTTCCCCGTTCCCATTCCAGCACTCACTACAGTCATTATTCCACCACCACATCCAGTTTTTTTATATCTCTATTTTTCCGTTTCTTCCCCCCCCCCCCCCCCCCTCCCCCCCCCTCTACCATGCTCACTGTCCAACCTGCAGTACTTCACTGTCCGCCACTGTCACCATACTATCTCTCCCCCTCCCTTCCCCTGCCTCCTCCTTACTCCTATCCAGTCACCACTCACATCATGCACTGTTGGTGCTGCTCACAGTGTGGTTTCAGCTGCTTGAGACTGCAGTCATGTGTACGAGTTGTGTTTGCTTGAGTGTGTGTGTGTGTGTGTGTGTGTGTGTGTGTGCGCACACGCGTGTGTGTGTGTGCCTATGCGTGTCTATTGTTGACGAAGGCCTTAGTGACCGAAAGCTTTAATGTGAGTCTTTTTGTTGTGCCTTCCTGCGACTCAGCATTTCTGCTATCTGGTAAGTAGCTACTTTCCTCCACACAGAATTAAGCATTTATAAACAAATAGCATTGAGCAATGCCTTGGTGGACTCCACACTGCAGAAAAACAAGAACAGCAGGTTTCCAACTCTCCTGTACCCTTTGCTTGACCCAAGACTTCTTGATCCACCACCTCAAGATCTTAGTAAATGATGTATAGCTCTATTTAAGAAAAATCTCTCACAATGTGGCCAGAAAGCTTGAATTCAGGAACTTTAAAAACATTATTTTATGTGCATAATGGTAATGGACACATTTTGCCCAATGGTAAGAACAGCACATTGGCTTTGGACATGTGTGGAATATATGAAATAACTTTTAACTAAGACGAATACTACACACACCAAAAAAATTTTTGCATCACCCCAGTTTCCAGAACTCTTGAAGATAGACACTGCCTGTGGTTATTGTATCTTAGTCACAGTCCGTTTGAATATTCAGAGATGTCACTAAACCTGCCCAAAGATGTAAACAACCATGCATGAGCAGTGACTATTAGATGAATGGGGTTCAACAGCCGATCAGTTCCAGTCATTCCACCAGGAAGGAGGTACAAGGCTCATGTTGTCTGTAGTTCAACCATGCCCAGATGGTCAATACAATCGTTTGATCACATCTGCATTGTTACTTTGTGGCAGGAAGGGCTCTCAACAAGAGAATTGTCCAGGCATCTAGGAGCAAACCAAAGCAATGTTGTTTGGACATGGAGGAGATACAGAGAGACAGGAACTGTCAATGACATGGCTCGCTCAGGCTGCCTAAGGGCTACTACTGCAGTGGATGACTGCTACATGTGAATTACGGCTCGGAGGAACCCTGGCAGCAATGTCACCATGTTGAATACTGCTTTTCGTGCAGCCACAGGACATCATGTTATGACTCAAACTGTGTGCAGTTGGCTGCATGATGCGCAACTTCAGCCCCAACATCCATGGCAAGGTCCATCTTTGCAACCATGGCACCATGCAATGTGGTACAGCTGGGTCCAACAACATGTCGAATGGACCACCCAGGATTGGCATCACGTTCTCTTCACCGATGAGTGTCATACATGCCGTCAACCAGACAATCATCAGTCACGTGTTTGGAGGCAACCTGATCAGGCTGAACATCTTAGTCACGCTGTCCAGTGAGTACAGTAAGGTGGAGGCTGATTTGGAGTGGCATTATGTGGGGCCGACGTATGCTGCTGGTGGTCATGGAAGGTGCCATAATGCCTGTATGATATGTGAATGCCATCTTCCAACTGATAAGGGAACCATATAGGCAGCATTTTGGCATTATTGCACGACTAGAGTGGCCAGCATGTTCTCCAGACATGAACACTATCGAACATGCCTGGGATTGACTGGAAAGGGCTGTTTGTGGATGATGTGACCCACCAACCACTCTGAGGGATCTATGCCAAATTGCTGTTGAGGAGTTTGACAATCTGGACTAACAGTGGCATGATGAACTTGTGGATAGTGTGCAATGACAAATACAGCCATGCATCAATGCAAGAGGACATGCTACTGGGTATTAGAAGTAGCAGTGTGTACAGCAATCTGGACTATTACCTCTGAAGGTCTCACTGTATGGTGGTACAACATGTGATGTGTGGTTTTCATGAGCAATAAAAAGGGCAGAAACGACATTTATGTTGATCTCTATTTCAATTTTCTGTACAGGTTCTGGATTTCTTGGAACCGAGGTGATGCAAAACTTTTTTTGAAATGTATGTATAGGCCAATCTGGTAGGGCAGTATTCACCTGCTTGAAGGAACACCATATAACTTGGAGACTTAGAAAAGGAAACTCTACCTTTGCAGACCAACCCCTTAATGAATACAACAATTACAAAAAGCAACATGAAGTCCTGCACAAAATGTGCAAAAGGAGGAAGGTAAACCATCTAGAAATGATGGAAATATAATAAACATATTGTTACTTGCACAAACTTTGTACTAAATCATCAGGTACAGTTACCTTATTAACCTCTTCAAATTGCAAATATTACAAATAAACATAACCAGATGACTTTGTAAATCATTCATACCACTTATATTCCCCACATGTAACTTTATTTCAGTTACCACCATTTCACTTGCCCTATAATTTTACATCATATATTCGCTGTAATTTCAATTAGCTGTTTAGTATCACCATATACATCACTTGTTATATTTCACTTATTAAGACAATATTACCTCACTTAGTCCTGTCCTTAAAAGTTGTTTATTACATTCTTCTCCTTTTCAGTTATTTTTCTTCATTGAACAATTGTTGTACTTTTTCATATACTTCATTAACTTAAAATGTAATACAATTTAATCGAGCTAAATGTTTTACTTCACATTTTTATTCAAATAATTCTTTCCACTGTAGTCTTGTATTGAATGTTAATAATGGTATTTTTTGACTGGCAAGTGAAAGACTCTTTGGATGCCTTAGTTTAAAATCTTTGATTTAACAAAATTCACAGTAGTACATATTTATCTTGGTACTTCATCATAGCCTAATACCCAAAACCTAGTTAGTTAAATAACAAATATTGTAGAATATTACATAGTTATCTTATGTTTATCATTCATAATGTCACACTTATAACATAAGAAAATGTGATACCTATCTTATCAGCATGCTTTCCTATATGTGCTTAATGATTTGTGTTTTATATCCAGAGTTTTATGTATGTTATATCTACTGACTGAATTTTTAATGGCCAAAACCACTCACAGAGTAAATAAAATACAGACAATACTGTGTAGATGATGCAAAACAATGGTTGTAAAACATGTGACAGATTTGGTCCCAGCATCAACAAAATATATAAATTATTACCAATGCTGCATTTCAGTGATGGGATACAGTTTTGTTCTGGACATTACTTTCTGTAGAGATATTTTATATGCATTGAGGTAGACTGTTGCAGCATTATAAGTCTAGATTAATAATGTAGCGCTTTTGTGTTTTAACAGAAATAATGACTGACTTACAGTGAAATCAATTATGCTTAGGTCAACATGAGGAATCAGCTGTCTAGTAAATGTTTCTCTTGCACCTTCTTCCTCCTCAGCTGATTTACTTTCCTTGATACTGACAAATGATTCATCTTCCACTTCAAAATCTTGTATCTCCTCTTTATTTTCTTCTTCTGTCACATCTATCAATCCCTCCTCACCTTCAATGACATCTTCAACCACCACTTCAACCACCTCTTCAACCACATCTAACTCACCCTCAGCCTCAATACCTTGTGCTTCTTCATCATCTCCCTCAAATCTAACTTTTGGTATGGACGGTTCCTTTGCTAAATCTATTGACTGTGTCGCAGATGTCTGTGGTAATTCCAGTTCATGAACAGAGGTAATTTCTTTGTTATTAGCTGTATCATCTTGTGAGGCTATTTGTTCACCACTCATTAAAACTGTGATAATGGAAGCTTTCTGCTGTAATTTAAATGGAGATTCTGGTTATTGTTTTCTTCTGTACCAATCAGGAAGTCATAACTGGAACAAAAGATAACCAATTAAGTCCTAACACATGTAAACACAAACTAAGCAACTAAAGGGAGAATAATGAAAATACACAGATGGATCACTGTTATGAAATGTTGTGTCACAGCAAGTTGGAAGTATTTCATTTTTTATGACTTCAACTAGTATCAATAACTAATTTTTTCCACCTTGGTCACTTCTCCAAGTTTGTATATTTTCTAAGTAGTGTATGTGTGGGAAGTGTTCAAATATTACAAACTATCAATAAACTATTGACTAGATTCATTATTAAAGGTAATGTTTCTGATACATTTAATTTTGCTTGGAAATTAGTAAGTTAGAAGATATTTGTAATTGAGGATTCTAGAACATAGCACAAAAAGAAAAATATTCTGAGAATATATACTTCTAGGCATAGTGACACCACTAGTTACAAAGACTGGCAGTTCAAATTTTAAATAATGTATCCCAAATTCTAACAATGGAAAATTCAGGATGGAATAATGACAATATTATGAAATGGACTGATTGCTACTCACCTTACAGTGGTGATACTGAGTCACTGACAGGCACAATTAATAGACTATTTAACAAGTGAGCTTCCAGCAAAAGACCTTATTCTAAAGTAGACACAACATTCACACAAGCACAAGTCATACACACATGACCACAGTCTCTGGCCATCAAGGCCAGACCGTGAGCAACCGCATATGATGGGTGAAGCAATCTGGGTGATGGGGTTAAGGATGAGGAGGCCAGGGTAGGGATGTGGAGAGGTAACAGGGTAGGGTTGGGGATGGTAAAGTGCTGCTTGGAGGAGCGTGCAGGGATGTGGTAGGGACAGGGTAGGCCAGCTAGGTCTGTCGCAAGGTTAGGCAGAGTGGGGGATGGGTGATTGGAGGGGGGGGGGGGGAGGGGAAAGGAAGCTGAAAAGGAGAGAAGTAAAGAGACTGTGGTGGGTGAGTTGATGGAACAGAAGGCTGTGCAGTGCCAGAGTGGGATCAGGGGAGGTGATAGGTGGGTGAAAGACGACTAATGAAGCTTGAGGCTAGGGGCTTACAGGAACATAGGATATATTGCAAGGGAGTTTTCACCTGTGCAGTTCAGAAAAGGTGGTGATGATACAAATGATCCAGACGGTGCAGGCTATGAAGCAGTCATGAAGTGAGGAATGTTGTGCTGGGCAGAGTGCTCAGCAACTGGGTGGACCATCTGTCTCTTGGCCACAGTTTGTTGATAGTCATTCATGCGGACAGACAGCTTGTTGGTTGTCATGCCCTGTGGAATGCAGCTCAGTGGTTGCTTTAGCTTGTAGATCACATGACTGGCTTCACAGGTAGCTCTGCCTTTGATGGGATAAGTGATGTTTGTTACTTAACTGAATCAGATGGTGGTGGGAGTATATGAAGGACCAGTCTTGCATTACAGGGATATAAGCTATGGGGCAAGGGGTTGGGACTAGGGGAGGAGTAAGGATGGGTCTAAAATTTGGTGGGCAGCAGAATACGACGTTGGGATAGTAATTTTGATCTCTGATGGCCTCGGTGAGACCCTTGGTACAGCTGAAGATGGACTGCTCGTCACTACTGATGAGGCTGTATGGAAGGGTCTTCCTGATATGGAATGAGACACAGGTGTCGAAGTGCTGGTTGTTGGTATGTTTGATATGGACAGAGGTACTAATGTAGCCATCTTTTGAGGTCAAGGTGTGTCCTCAACTCCGATCCACATCATGATATCATCAGTAAATCTGAAACAGTTGAGACATTTGGCTTTCAGGGTGGTTAGGTAGAATTCCTCTTGATGTCCCATGAATAGTTTAGCATAGGATGATGCCATGCAGGTGCTGATTGCTGTACCACAGATTCATTTGTAGTTAAAGCCTTCAAAAGTGAAGTGACTGTGGGTGAGGAGATAGTTAGTCATGGTTAACAGAAATAAGGCTGTAGGTTTGTAATCCCTCACCAGCATGGCAAAACCATGTAAATAAGGCCCAAACATCTTCAAAATACCTCCTCTGCAGCCATAAAATTCTACAGCTCTGCAATCCCAAATTTCTGTATACTGTCTCTCACATTGCAACTCTTGCCCTTCGGGAACTATGGCAGCATGCGCAGCAGCACCTCAAAATACTCTTCAACCTGTTCAATTCCTACTCCTACCTTGCATTACCTCTGTCCATCACTTCAACAACAGCCTCCAAACCTCACCTACATCCCCTGATAGCTGACAAATCCTGAGTCACAGACTTACTACATTTACCACAAACTCAGAGATTCCCTCCCATCACCATACATAACTGAGAATCTAAACAGACTTGAAAAATTCATGAACCTTCCCTTCAAAAGCCGTTGTCCCAAAAAAGTATCAGTCGTTTTGAAAGGCCTTACTTTCCTACCACTCCCAAATTCAGCCACACTGAACTTGTTAAAGACCATCCCTACTTCTCTCAGCCCCCATAGTGGCAACAGTTTTTTTGCCACTAACCCTACCATTGGATGTTTTTACTGGCCATCCAATTCTGCTGTGACAGTTCTATAGTCATTCAAAGAAAGTCTATGGTCAATAGCGTGTAAATACCCAAATTGTGCAATACTAGTGGGAGGTGACTTTCATCCTGCCAAGTATAGACTAGGATGTCTATGGATTTATTGCAGGGGTTACAGACAGACAGTCATGCGAAATACTTTTGAACAAATTTTCTGGAAATTGCCTGGAGCAGCTAGCTTGGCAGCCCACATGCAATAGGCATATCTTAAACCTTGTAGCTACAAATAGGCCAGACCTTATTAACAATGTCAGTATAGAAACAGGGATTAGCAATAATGATGCCGTTATAGCAACTATGATTATGAAAGTTAATAAATCATTCAAGAAGACTAGGAGAGTGTTTCTGCTAAATAGAGCAGATAAGCAGTTATTAACATTTCACTTAGATAGGAAATTGGCATCACTTAGTTCCAGTAAGATAGATGTAGAGGAATTATGGGCAAAGTTTAAGCAGATTGTGAATTGTGGTCTAGAGAGTTATGTACCTAGTAAGTTGATAAAGGATGGAAAAGACCCACAATGGTTTAATAACAAAATTTGACAGATGTTGAGAAAGAAGAGGCTGTTGTACCTCAGTTGAAAAGGGAATGCATAAATGACAACATGAAAAGGGTATTAGAGATTCATGTGTCTACAAAAAGAGCTATGCATGAAGCATACAACAACTACCACTATCACACCTTAGCAAAAGATCTGGTGGAGAACCTGAGAAAATTCTGGTCATATGTAAGACTGTTAAGTGGTCTAATGCTTCCAATCAGTCCCTTTTCGACCAGTCTGGTGTGGAAGTTAAAGATAGCAAAAAGAAAGCTGAATTTTTAAATTTCAAGTTCAAGAAATCGTTCACACAGAAAAGGAGAATTGTACAAACATACTGTCATTCAACCATTGGACTGACTCCACCTGGTGTAGAGAAACAGCTGAAAAATTTAAAAGCAAATAAATCACCAGGTCTGCACAGTATTCCAGTTTGATTTTACAAAGAGTACTCTACAACATTGGCCCATTACCTAGCTTGCATTTATCATGAATCTTTCACTCAGCTAAAGTCCCAAGCAACAGGAAAAAAGTGCAGGTGATTCCGGTACATAAGAAAGGTAAAAGAATGGACCCACAAAATTATAGACCAATATCCCTAACATCTGTTTGCTGCAGAATCCTTGAATACATTCTCAGTTCTAATATAATAAACTTTCTGAGAAGCTTATTTCCATGAATCAGCATAGTGTTAGACAGCATCACTCATGTGAAACTCATCTTGTCCTTTTCTCACATGACAACTGAGAACTATGGATGAAGGGCAACAGGCTGACTCCATATTTCTAGATTTCCAAAAAGCATTTGGCATGGTGCCCATTGCATACTGTTTCTGAAGGTATGGAGCACATGGAATAGGTTCACAGATTTGTGAGTGGCTCAAAGTCTTCTTAAATAATAGAACCTGGTACGGTATATTGTTCTTGACAGCTAGTGTTCATCACAGACAAGTGCCTCAGGGAAGCGTAATAGAACCACTGTTGTTCTCTATATACATAAATGACTTGGCAGATAGGGTGGGCAACAATCTGCAGTTATTTGTGGATGATGCTGTGGTGTACAGTAAGGTGTTGAAGTTGAGTGACTGTAGAAGATACAAGATGACATAGACAAAATTTCCAATTAATGTAATGAATGGCAGCTAGCCCTAAATGTGGAAAAATGTGAGTTAATGCAGATGAGTAGGAAGATCAAAACTGCAATGTTTAGACACAATATTACTAGTGTCCTGCTTGACACAGTCAATTCATTTAAATATCTGGGCATAACACTGCAAAGCAATATGAGGTAGACAAGCATGTGAGAATTGTGGTAGGGAAGGTGAATGGTTGACTTCTGTCTATTGGGAGTATTTTAGGAAAGGGTGGTTCTCCTGTAAAGGAGCATGCCAGATCAGATTGAAAGAAGATATCAAAGTATTTCAAAGATGAGCTATTAGATTTGTTACTGGTAGGTTCAAACAACATGTAAGTGTTATGGAGATGCTACAGGAACTCAAAAGGGAATCCCTGGAGGGAAGGCACCATTCTTTTTGAGAAACACTATTGAGAAAATTTATAGAACTGGCATTTGAAGCTAACAGCTGAATGATTCTACTGCTGCCAACATACATTGTGTGTAAGGACCATGAAGATAAAATACAAGAAATTAGGGCTCATACAGAAGCATAAACATTAATTTTTCACCTTGTTCTATTTGCAAGTGGAACAGGAAGGGAAATGCCAAGTAGTGGTACAGGGTATCCTCCACCACGCACTGTATGGTGGCTTATGGAGTATCTATGTAAATGTAGATGTAGATTTAGATTCAGACTCACCTGAAAACCAATGCTGAACCCTGCCTGATGCAATTAACTCCTCCATCCAACCATGATCCATTGCCACTGCCCCCAAATCACTTCTTGTTAATCTTCCAGAATTTCTTAACATCAAACTGTGCCTGACCATCGTTCTCCAAATCCCTCAACATGCAAGCTAACCATACATCCACAGAAAGAACTGCAGTGTGTCACCTAAAAACTGACCCTTAATTTATAATCCTACCTGCTGACAAAGGCTCCACCACTGTGGATTTGAACTGCATGAGTTACCTGGCAAAAGGACTCTGCCAGATGTCAGATTTGTCCACCTACAAATGCCGTCACAGTGACTCCATTCCAGAAATCCAGCATGACCTCCAGTTACTCCTCAAACCCTTAGGCCCATCCCAAAACATCTCCCCTGAGTCTATTTGTCTTATCACTCCTACCACTCCCCAAACCCCCAACCTTCTACATGCTTCCTAAAGTCTATAAACCCAACCACACAGAACGCCCTATTGTGGCTGATTACCATGCCTCCACTGAGGGAATCTTTGCTCTCATAGACCAACAACTCCAGCCTATAACCCACAACTTTCACTCCTATATAAAAGACACCAAAAAATTCTCCAAACACTCTCCACACTTCCTATTACTTTACTCATTCACTGATGACATCTTTGTGATCTGAATTGAAGGTGAGGACGTTCTATCCACATTCCTCCAGAACCTCAACACCTACTCCCCATTTGCTTCTCTGATTCTCATGAACCCAAGAAACCCACCTTCCTCAATGTTGAACTCCATCTCAAAAATGGCTACATCAGTACCTCTGTCCATATAAAACCTATCAACCATTAATAAGAATAAAACGTTCTCAGTTTTCAAGCCACATCAGTTCGAATAAAATCCTCCAGCTTTCGATGACCATCTCCGCTATTGTCGTCAGAAGTTCACTGACTGCCGGGGATGCTACAGTTTCTCACTTATATAGGCATGACGACATCATCAGCAGCCAATCAGATAGACCCAATATGGTGAGTGCACGTAAGTTGACCTGGGCAGCTAGCGGAGCTACTGCCTATGGCAGCACCGGTGACGTCAGGTGGCGCCAGGCGCAGGCACAACATTTAGAACTGCCGCTCCCGCGTGCACACGCCACATTGGGTCTATCTGATTGGCTGCTGATGATGTCATCATGCCTATATAAGAATAGCAGCCCCGGCAGTCAGTGAACTGCTGATGATGGTGGAGATGGTCATCGAAAGCTCAAGGATTTTATTCGAATTGATGTGGCTTGAAAACCAAGAACGTTTTATTCATGTATGCTGTCATGAAAGACTCCAAGGACACAACCACCAACACTTTGACAGTGTCATCCCATTCCATACCAGGAAGACCCTTCCATACAGACTAGCCACCCATGGCCGTCACATCTGTAGTGTCGAGCGGTCTCTCTCCAAATATACCAGGGGCTCACTGAGGGCTTCACACACTATGAAACTACTCTCCCAATCCTGTACAGAATCAGATGTCCTGTGCCTTATCTCTCCAGTTGCCCTGCACTTCCTCATGTCCCACTGTTGGCCACAAAGGAGCATGCCCCTCATGAATCAATACCACCCACAGTGGTATTCCAACACCCACTGAACCTGCACAATATCCTTGTCCATACCTACTGCACCCCTGATCCCAACCCCTTGCCTCACGGCTCATATCCCTGTAATAGACCTAGATGCAAGTCATGTCCCATAGATCCTCCCACCACCACCTACTCCAGTTGAGTGATAACCATCACCTTTCCCATCACAGGCAGGGCTTCCAGTGAAAGTAGTCATGTGATCTACAACCTAAGCTACAACCACTGTGCTGCATTCTATGTGGGCATAACAGCCAGCATGCTGTCTGTCTGTATGATTTGTCATTGACAAACAATGGCCAAGAGATAGCTAGACCACCAGTTGCTGAGCGTGCTACCCAACACAACAGTGTTCACCTCAATGACTGCTTCATAGCCAGCAGCATATTCACATTAAACCTACCAACAAACAACAGTAATTACAACAATTTGACAGTTGCTATCCTTCCCATGTCTAAGGTTTGTTCCCATACAGCCTTGGCATTCAAGGCAAACATATTTGTTCACATGTAGATTCTTTACAGCAATACACAACCATTCTCACCTCACCCTTCACTGGAAGTAATCCCCCCGCCTGTATGAAAAGCAGATTTCCCAGACCATCAAATCCAATCCTGATACTACTGATAAAATACTTTGGAGTACACCAGTATTATCCTGGTGTTGAAGCTACTTCGACAAGGCTATGCCTTTCTAAAATCATGCTCTGAAATGAGGTCCATTCTGTCCAACATTTTGCCTACAGCACCTAGAATAGCTTTTTGTCATCCTCCCAACCTCTGCAATATCCCTGTCAGACTCTATGCTCCTCCTGCACCCATCTCCCAGCTCTATGGCTCTAACCCCTGTTACTACCCCCACTGTAAGACTTGCCCTATGCACCCTCCTACCACCACTTATGCCAGCCCTGTAATTGGCAAAACATATATCATTAAAGAGAGAGCCACCTATGAAACAACATGTGCCATATACTAGCTGCTATCTAAACACTGTTCAGCCTTTTGCATCGGCGTAACCACCACCAAGTTGTCAGTTAGGAAGAATAAGCATAGACATTGAATGTATACTGGCAACTCACAATATCCTGTTGCAGAGCATGCTCTACAATGTGACAGTTGTGACGTCAGTGCCTGTTCCATCATACATGCCATCTATATTTTCCTCCAGGCACCAGTTCCTAAGAACTCTGAGGTGGGAACTTGCACTACAACATGTCCTTAATTCTCGACACCCACCTGGTTTTAATTTATGTTAATTTCTTGGGTCTCAGCATTTCTTTGCAGTAACTATTTCTTTCTTTGCTCCCTTTTAGTTTTCTGCATCTTTTATTTTTTGATCTGTCTATTTTTCGCTGCCCTTCTACCACCTGTACCACATACAAGGTACTTTGGCAGTAATCTCTGTCTTGTACGTTACCCTATTTTCCAGCTTTAAGCTCTAGGTCTTCAAATCTCACCTGGTGCAGTCCCAACAATCAGTCTTTCCTTCTCATCCTGTCTGGTAAGTCTTCGCTGACCCAGGGTTCTGGGCAACTTTTCTGAATTCTACCACTTTTCCTGAACCTCATCACTCCTTTCCCTTCACCCATCTTCCACTGTAACACTTCTGCCAGAAGAAGAAGCCACTGACTCTGAAAGCTTGCAAACTTTAAAAACTTTTATATGTGTGTTCTTCTGCCAAAGCTTGGTGAGTAAATATATACATGCAATACATAAAGGGGAAATATTGTTACCAAAATTCTTAAAATGTACCTTCCCAATTTAATTAGAATTTTTATACTTTACTGTAATAAATGTTCAGACACATATATACTACATACTTTTCAGTATACACTAGTGAGCCAAAACATTATGACCACTTTCTTAATAGCTTGTTTGTCTGTCTTTGGAATGAAATACACCACTGATTCTGTTTATCAGGTGTCAGATAGTTTGTTTGTAAGTTTGTGGAGGTATGTGCAGTAGATATCTATGTGTAAGTAATGTAATTTGTATAAATAATGGGCCACTGATTTGCGTACGCAGTTATGGTGCCCAATAACGACACAGATGGGTTCAGTAGGATTCATATCAGGAGAAAATGGCCACTAAAACACCTATGTGAGTTCAATATAATGCTCCTCAAACCACTGTAGCATGGTTCTAGCTCAAAGTAATGGACAGTTACACTGCTGAAATATGGCATTGCTGTCAGGAAAGACATAAAGTGTGAAGAGATGCATGTGGTTTGCAGCTGTCAGCATGAATTCAATTACTACCACAGGTCACGTTTAAGCACTGGAGAGTGTCTCCCATAGCATAATACTACTCCCACAAGCCTGCATCCACAGTGGCCCATGTGTTTCGAGCCGCCGCTTATCTCGATAACAGTGTCTGTGGTGACAACCATTGTGCAGCAAAAATGTGATTCACCTGAAGGGGCAACACATTTCCACATGCCCGCAGCACCACCAGGCAGCATCCAATGTCATTTTTTTAGTGAGCAGAGGTCGTAACAATTTGGCTAATCTGTGTATAAGTATGCATATAAAATACACAATCTAATCTGTGTATAAGTATGCGTATAAAATACACAATAGCAAATCACTGTTAGCAAATAATAATGTTGTTTTTATGGCTTACTGATTTATGATTGGAATACTACTATAAAATCTGAATTTACAACAACAGTAAACAAGGTTAAAGGCCAGAGAGAGGGGGGAAGAAGAAATGGACAGGGGGATGGGAGGAAATGTACATAGAAAATGGGAAGGACGAGATGGATGGAGAGAGGGGGCAGGAGTGATGGACTGAGAGAGGAGAGAGAGAGGGGCAGGAGGAGATGGATAGAGGGGGGAGAAGTAGATGGACAGAGAGAGGTGGGGGGAGATGATGGATCGAGAGAGGGAAAGAAAGAGGAAGTGATGGACAAAGAAAGGGGGAGTTTGGGGGGAATGGACATAGACAGGGGAGAGAAGGAGGTTAAGATGTATATGCAGTCCCCATATATATTTCAAACATGTGCTTTCTCTTTCTTTTCCATTTAAGTGCTGTGGCTGGATACAACTAGCTGGAGGAAAAGAGAAAAAGAGAGAGAGAGGAAAGACTCATTATATCTACATAACATGAGAGCAATGATAAAAAAGAACAAACTAATACCCAAGGTACATTTTGCAAGCTGTCTTCATTGTGTTGTCAATAGTTCTGGAGGCAGCAGTACATGGAGGTTTAGGTTTTGTTCTGGGGAACATCATTGTGAATAAGTAATCCATGAAAAACTATTAATAACATGGCAGGTGGCATAGTGTTTAAAATTTATTTAATAATACTGATGTTTTAAATTTTTTTAATAATTTCTGTGTTATTAGTTGTGATTTAAAATTGAAGTGATCATGGAAAAAACAAGTTTTTCGTAAGGAATACTCAGTAGATTTCACAATTACATTCATTAGACTAATGCAATATGACTTTCTGACTATTTCAAAAGCATTCTAATGTGGTGGGATTTGGGGAGAGATTCATAGATGCAAGATGATGCTGATACATTAAAACAAGAAAAATATTTGATAGAAGTAATGATTAAGTATACTAAAGGAATGTAGAACAAGACAAAAAATAATTAGTTGCAGTTATGTTCATTAGCAAAAATGAATGTGAGATGCAGGCTGACATCTTCAAGGGCATTATATTTAGGATGACACATAGTAGTCTGGTATTGCAGTTTAAAGGCAGGCACTAGCAGGATGTCATGATGGCAGAACAGCAAATGTCAGATGAGCAGTTTGTTGTAGATGTTGAAACAGGCATTGGTGGAGAAATTCTGTTTGTTCTGCTGTTAACCTGGTTCATTAGTTTCTGAGACATAAATCTTCATTTCTTCTGAAATGCTGAATTGTCTACCTTTTTCCTTTAGTTGTAAGATCTTTAACCAGTTTTGAATGAAGCTGATGTTATGATTTACCTTTGCAAAATGTGTGCCTGAAGTAATTTTATTTCTTTGATAGGAGTGTTCTTTTACTGAATGTTCTGCTTGTCAGGCCTATAAATTTCAAATTACAGTGATAGCATGAAATAAATAAATAAATAAATCCTTGAGCATTTATACTTATTCTGTTTTTTTTTTCAGTTATTTATGCCATAAAACAAAGCAAGAAGGAATAACGCCATCTACATTCTATACATAAGAAACAATTATGCAGCAAGTTTCTCATGTAGAAATCACATCTGAACATTGTTTGTGAGATCATGATTCTGATTCAGAACTTACATTTCAATGTTGCTTGTTTGTGATTAGTTTGTATTATGCCCCATGTGGGGAAGAGGAATGTCAACCAAATGTGCCAAAATTTGACAGCAGTAAGACTGTGGCCTACTATCACTGTTGTCGATCATTCTGTGATGTTGACGCTCATGTTCGTCAGGATGGCATGTGAATATGGAAATGATGGGCTCAGGAGGCCATACTCAATGACATACAGGATTTCTGTATATGCACATGTTCAGTGCCAGGGAGGGCAGACACACTGTTCATGCAGCAGTGTAGGATCGTACAGCCATGTCAAATACCTAGATTCAGGAAATGGACATTTTTGCAGCAAGACATGTGGATGACATCAACTGAGCAGAGAGCAGGAGATGAGATGGACAGTGAGAGGGAAGAGGATGAGGTGGACAGCTAAAGGGAGGAGGAGGAGATGGACAGACAGATAAAGGGGAAGGAGGGGATAGACAGAGAGAGAGAAGGGGCAAAGGCTGAGACGGAGAGAGACAGGTGAAAGGATGAAGTGGATCAAGAGACTGGGGGAGAAAGAAAGAGGTGGACTGAAAGACTGGGGGAGAAACAGATGGACAGAGAGACTGACAGAGAAACACCTGGACAGAGAGAGGGGGAAGAGGAGACGTGTGCAATGTATATGTAAAATACATATGCGAGTGAAGCTGTGGGGAAAAGGTTAGTGGAGTATAAATTCCTTGTCAGCTAAACCTATTTGTAATAATATGGCAGCACGTATAAATTAATTAACTTTTCAGTTGTTTATACCAATGCATCAGGATGATATGTCAAGTATGATTGTGTAAATAATTTGTGGGTGAATAAACAAACCAACTGATAATGAATAGTTCTGTACTGTTAACTATGGCTTCATCTGGTAGCACAGAGAAAACATCTGAACATCCAAAAGATTTCTTGTCGTCAGACCTATCCGTGTATGTAGTAATAAAATTTTGTTCTGTCTATCTGTCTATATTATTTTAAAAGGATAGTGTAAAATTGTGGTGGAACTATTTTCTTTTTAGAAATTGGCAACATCAAAATAGCTCTAGATCTCCTAAGAAGCATAAAACAATTATATTTATCATGAATATTTAAGAAAGATAACTCTTTGCATCAATCCCAAAGGGCATCACTGTTCACAATGGTTTATTAAACCCCTGTTCCATGGATGGAAAGCAATATTGTTGTGTACAGTTGCATAATGTACTAAATAATTTCTACACTATATGATACTCATATGGCCTTGTAATTTATTTAATAGACAATATATACAATGATGAAAATAACCACAACATCAAAAATTAATTAATGTAGGGTAACGAAATTTTGGGAATACATTTGCGTAGGTAACATATTTAAGTGATTAATATCACAAGATCATAGGTTAATATAAGAGCAAGGTAAACCATTGCAAATGTAAACGTGCAGGTACATTAATAACCAGTGTAACTGTCAGAATGTATAATGCAAGCACACATGCATGCATTGTGTTATTCTGGTGCCGGATGTCAGTTTGTGTGATGGAGCTCCATTCCTGTTGCACTTGGTCAGTCAATACAGGGACTGGTGGTGTCATCCCATTATGCCCCATATGTTATCAATTGGAGGCAGATCTGCTGATAAAACAGGCCAAGGCAACATGTCAACAGTCTGTAGAGCATGTTGAGCTACAGTGGCAGTATGTAAGTGAATGTCATCCTGTTTGGAAACACTTCCTGGTATACTATTCATGAATGGCAGCGCAACAGGTCAAATTGCCAGACTGACATACAAATTTCCAGTCAAGGTGCATGGGACGACTATGAGAGCGTTCCTACTGTCATACAAAATCACACTCCAAACCATAACTCTAAGTGTAGGTTCAGTGTGTCTAGCACTCAGACAGGCTAGTTGCAAGCCCTGAACTGGCCTACTAACCAACAGACTGCAGTCACTGGCACTGGGGCAGATCTACCTTTCTATAGAAAACACAATGGACCTCCACCCTGCCCTTCATTGAGCTCTCTCTTGACACCACTGAAATGACGAGTAGTGGTGGACTGGGGTCAATGGAAGGCACACTATGGGGAATATGGCTCAGAGCTGCCCTTGAAGTAACTGATTTGTAACAGTTTGTTGCATCACTGTGGCACAAACTGCATCCAATTATTGCTGCAGAAGCAGTATGATGTGAGAGAACCATACACTGAACATGATTGTCTTTCCTCATGGTAGTGCCACTTGCCTATATTGCATCCGGTCTTCTTGCAACTGTACATTCTCATGATTAACACTGGCACACATCATGTACAATGGCTGCATTCCTGCCAGATCTTCCTGCAATATCACAGAAGGAACGTTCAGCTTCTCATAGCCCTATTACATGACCTTGTTAACTCAGTGAGGTTATGATATTGGCATCTTTGTTGTGTTATAGCCATTCTTGACCAACATGAACTCATTACATCTAAGCTCAAAAATAACTAACTCTCATGGCTGTTGCCGTGTATATTTAAAGCAAACGTGATTTGCATCCTCATAATGGTGCTACTAGCACCACTCTTATGTGACTAGCATGAAATTTGAACAGACATCATCTTCTAGATGTAGGAACATTCCTACCAAATTTTGTTTGTGTCGCACAACTCCTTCTTGGTCCTGGAAATTTTTCCATCAGTGTATATGTATATGTATAAACAACCTTGTCATTTATTTAAGAGACAATGAGGAAAAGCAATACCTAAATACTATAGCATCAGATGTCAATGCACTTCTACAGTAAGTCATCAGCTGATTTGTTCAGTGAAGCTGTCAAAAGAATTTGTGCATTGGTTGCCGTGAACACTGTGATTAAATTTGTCTTTGTTGCGATGTCATGCTCTATGACTATTTGTTTCTTACAGAAAATTCAGTTAGTTACCAATCAAGCTTGCCTGACATACCTGTCTTGTAATGATAGTACATGTCTCATTTCATTTATACTTTTGGACTGTTCTGCTTGTGCTACAGTGACCTGATTTATTCTAAAATAAATGTTGGTCATGATACACCAGAATAAA